>NW_017277664.1:906046-944464 GCF_001594065.2 Cyphomyrmex costatus
AAGAGAGAGAGAGAGAGAGAGAGAGAGAGAGAGAGAGAGAGAAACTTTAGTCGTGATGTTAATGCCAGGTTAGACGATAATGTTTAATGGTAAAGTTTAACAATGAAAATTTCTTCAGAAGACTGGATGCAAACAGAATGCATATGTGATCTTTTAATGAATAACTTTAAACCGAAAAAATAATATTGTAAAGATATGTATAAATTATATTAGAAGAAAAAGTTAAAGAAGAAACGACGATATTACGGACTCATTACAAATACGTAAAGTTATGGCCTGAAAATGAGGAACGTGTGTAAATACCCCCTCGTAATGTCTCATGCAACATATTTATTATACTGTAATAGGTGCGAAATAAATAAAACTAGAAAAGAATATTACACATAATTACCAGTGTAATAGTTTGTTGCTTTATGTTATTGCAATTACCAACGCGTTTCTGTATCCTATCCCACGATAAATTATTCAAGCTGTATATGATGATACATCAAGATGATTTATGATAATAAGTACTTTCCATTCGGTGACACAAGTGTGTCACAAAAGTGTTGTTCTATCTATGTTACTCTGAATAGCAAGAAAGATAGAATGACGCAAAATGAGAAGTACCACTAAATGAGAAATACCTAATATTATCGTAAAAAATAATGAATCTGTTTTATTTCTTAATAAAACGAATTAAAAATTTGACAGTAAGTAATAAAGATAATAAAAGCTTTTTTATTTTTATTAATAATTCTCAAATTTAGATCGTTTAGATGTCCAAGCGGCTGTTTGATCTGAGTTCTTGAAGCGATTTTCTAATTATCCAATTATACTATTTAATGTACCTCGTCGTTACTCCAACTCTTATCTTCCTCCAGTCTGTTGTACACATTTATTCTTAACTATCCGGACATCTTCAATTTGAAACTAAAGTAGCAGAACCGTGCAAAAAGTTTTTGAGGTCTTAGTTGCTAGGACCTAGTGCAAAGGTAAAAATGAGAGCATTCATGAATATAGCGTGTCTATACGCGCTCTTTTTAAAAAAGCGATTACGTCTTTCTCAAGACGCATACATGTGTTATATTTGTAGGTATATATAAAAACTAAAAAATAATAAAGAATTATTTAACACTGTTCCGTAACTTTTCGTTACTATTGTAGAACTTCAATAATGTCAATGTATTTAATAATAACTTCTTATTAGGTTGCCTTACAATTATTGTAAGATAACCATTGTCAAAAATTACACATATTATCTTATCATAAGAAAGTTAAATATAAAAGTTATTTAGGTAAAAAAAATTGTATTTACAATTCGTTACAATAATGAAGATTTTATAGTTTTAGATATACAAAATTAAATTGGACAGAAATTAATTTGGATTGAAACAATAAAAAATAGTTACGACTTAATTAAAATTTCGAGACCTCTTAAGACTAAAAGCTCTAGTTCGATGCATCTGTTGCACTCTCCTTTTACACGGCCTTGTAAAAGTAATGAACAGAAAGAGGCAAGTAAATTGCAACATTTAGACAGTACCTATTCTGTCAAGTACGTTTGTTTAAACGTTACCTGATAAAGGAACCTCTCATCTTAGATAACATATCGAACATATCTTGAGAAAACCTCTTTAAAACAGTGTTTCTTGAACGACCATTTAGTATTTTTCAAATTTTCTCCAACTCAAGTTGTTTTTTTATAATGTCTATTATAATGTAAACGAAATTCTATTATTGTGAAAAAAATATATTTATATTTATGTGAGGTAAGTATCTTATAAATTATTCAACATACATTCTTGCATTTGAGTCTTGAATTTAATAAATCTTAAAGAAATAATATCTAGGGCAAGAGTAATGTATGCGTATTATTTAATAATAGATAGTTTTTAATTAGACTAAATCGAACATCTTTTGCTTTAAGACTTTAAACATTTATTTAATTTTCTTTGTCACTCATAAACAATCTTTATTTCTCTAATTATACTTTAATTTAAATTGTAACATTTTAATTCTAGATATAAAACATTTTTAATAAAAATTAATTCTAATTTCTATAATAATTTCCCTGGAAAAGATTTGCTAAACTATAGATTGCTTCTTGCTCCCTTGATTTTCCTGAATTATAATAAAACATAATTTTTAATTATAACAGCGTGTTCTATAAAGTCAGTTGCAATGGCCAAATTAATACCATTGATACTTTCATTGTCGAAACACAAGTTGATAATAGTAACATTGATTGGTGTGATTATTGGAATGTCATGCGGTTTGAGTCTTAAGAATTATAGCGGAAGAACATGGTCCCAACGAGATATCATGTACATCAAATTTCTTGGAGAGTTGTTTCTTAGAGTGGTGAATTGTTTAATATTACCACTTGTTACGTCCAGCATTGTGAGTGCCACTTCTAATCTCACCAAATCTGGTAAGTTCTTTGAGATCATCAAAGTTTTTAATGAGATCATATATATATATATATATATATTACACCTTTTATATTAAAAAGGAATTAAATAAAAAATTAGATACATATTAAATATGATATATTATAAAACATTTCACGTAAAGAGTTATTGAAAGATATTACAAGGAACGAAAGTTGGTTGCTTTAGAGTTCGTTATAATTACATAGGATCTATTGGATTGATGGCATTGTGCTATTATCTGACGACTACTACGATTGGGATAACGTTATGTGTTGTACTTGTTCAGACAATTCGACCAGGCGAATTAATGAGAGATAAAGAAACTATAAGTACACCGATATCCACGAAAACTTTTATGACAGTGGATACAATTCTAGATATGTTTCGGTAATTAAATGAATGCATGTACATTATATATTATGAGTTTTATTGTCATATTTTTAAAACTTTCTTGCAATACTATAACTAATAGAAAAAAAGGTGGTATATGGCCTTTCTTAATATCGCCGCTATCAGGTAGCCGTAAGCCGATAGCGGATTCTAAGGATTATCTACGGAACAATTAATGTTTAATAGCTTACCGTAACAAAATGGCGTAAACAAGTCGATATACAACATACGTTTTACTTTTGAGCACTTCGAAACGTTTTTAAGATACATTTTGGCATCTATATAATTATACATACTTTTCTTCCATCATTATAAACTTGAGCGTATTATATATTAATAAGTTGTTTGAAAAGTTTGTTTCAATTTTGTAGCTCAAAATTGTATATACAACATCTTTGTAAAAAATGAACGAAATTTAAAGTTAGAAAAGAGGTTCTGAAGCTTAAAATCTCTACTTTCGAAAGATTATTATATTTTTTTGAATTTCTGTGAGTTTGTTAATTTTTGTATGTAAAAAACTACACATATATTTATATATATATAAACGAAACGATTTTTTGTTTCTGAGTTATTCGTGTTCAATAAAGAAACATTTTTATTTTAATTGTTTATAACTCCGTTAAAAATCATCGTATTGCAATTAAGAAATCAGATTCTTAAAGCTGAAACTTTGCTTTATCGAATGATATAATCGCTAATTTTTTAAATGTACAATACTATTTTAAGTTAGCAAAATTTGAAACGAACTTCCCGAGAACAACTTAATAATATACGTAAATTTAAATGTACACTCTTTGCTAATACAGCTCTGAATAAGCTGAATATTGTACTTGTTCAGACAATTCGGCCAGGCGAATTAATGAGAGACAAAGAAACTATATAAGTACACCAATATTCACGAAAACTTTTATGACAGTGGATACAATTCTATAGATATGTTTCGGTAATTAAATGAATGCATATACATTGTATTATGAACTTTATAACATTTTTTTTAAACTTTTTTGCAATACTTATATAACTAATAGAGAAAAAGGTGGTATATAGCCTTTCTTAATATCGCCGCTATCAGATAGCCGTAAGCCGATAGCGGATTCTAAAGATTATCTACGAAACAATTAATGTTTAATAGCTTACCGTAACAAAATAGCGTAAACAAACCAATATATGATATGTATAACATACGTTTTACTTTTGATAATATCTTTTGTAATATATCTCATTTTTTAAGTTTTTAAATTGAAGTACGTAGTGACATGATAAATTAAATGGAAATAATTGCCAAGCTAGATATAAATATAAATTGTACGTATGTATGTCAATACATTCTTTATTATATAGCAATTAATTTAAACGTTTTGACTCTCCATTTTTAAGTCATTCTCAGTAATACAAATTTTATTAGTTATTTAACTTATTACATAAATTTTGAATAGTTATCGTAAAAAGAATAATAAGATTGAAAAGTCACAAGCATTGATAAGTTTCTTGCAAATAGATGAGATTCAAATATGAGTTTCACATTTGAATCTCATCAGAAATAGTTTGTATAGTTATATATGTTGTATCATACCAAAACTCAATAGGATGTAATTTTCATGACAATGACATTATATTTAGGAATGAACATTCTTAACAATAAATCTAATCTGTGATAATTATTTAAGATTTATGTAATAAAAATTAGTAATGTGGAGAGTCGAAATGTTTAAGTTAGTTATTATACAATAAAAAATATATTGTCACACATATACATTTAATTCTGGCTCGAATTGGTATTTTTTGTTAATTAATTTTCTTTAGAGCTTTTTTGTTGTCGAGTTATTTATGATAAATTGTAGCTCATATAAGACTTAAAAAAACAATAAGTAATCATTTGTGTGTTTAAAAACATATCTATATAAATAGCTTCTTAGCTATGTTTAAAAATATACTTTGTATATGAAAGAACTCTCTTTTTCATATAATCATATATATATATTTTTTTCTTACAGTAATCTGGTACCTGAAAATTTAGTACATGCAAGCATGTATCAGGTATGTTTGATTAGAGATAATATATATATAATTTTTAAATATTAGATCACGCTATCTCTCTTTCAAAGCCTCTTTCATTATTCCAGCATCTTGAAAATTTTAAAAAGTTATGTTTTCCTTATTACAGTATCAAACCATTTTAGAACAACCAGCCAATGCATCAGCAGGTATTACGACTGCTAGACATAGTATATTATTTTATTTGCTTCTAAGCTCTTCCGTTTTTTTTTTCAATTTTGTTAAACTTGCAATCATGTCTTCGTCAATTTAATTTTTTTAGATTTTTTTAGAATGTTATTAAAAAGAATTTGTCTTTGAAAGGATGCTTTTTAGGGACGCAAATAATAAAAGGAAGCTTTAGTTAATTTTATGTCAGTTTTGTACAGGCTTGTGAGCAGTGTAAGAATAAAATTAAATTTAAAATATTGCTTCAGCTATTTGCGAAAGTACATATGCAGAATAAAAATGTAAGCTAATTGTAACGTAATTATT
Source organism: Cyphomyrmex costatus (assembly GCF_001594065.2). NCBI lineage: Eukaryota > Metazoa > Arthropoda > Insecta > Hymenoptera > Formicidae > Cyphomyrmex > Cyphomyrmex costatus. The sequence continues at coordinate 911,380 of NW_017277664.1, forward strand.
TAAAAATTAGGCACATTTATGAAAGCATATTTAATAATTCGTTACAGTACCAATAGAAGAATGGCCCATAATGAGCGAATATGTAGCGGGAACCAATGTCTTGGGTTTAGTATTTTACAGTTTGTTAATAGGTTTAGCAATTGGAAAAATTGGTGAACAAGGAAAGCCATTATCGAATTTTTTCACTTCCTTAGCTGATGTCACGATGAAAATTATGAAATGGGTAACACTGTACGTTATTGTGCATTAAAGTATGAAACTTCTTAATATAATTCAATAATCAAAAATATGTAACATACAAAATGTATTAGATATTACACATAAATGATAATACAACTTTTTTTATTTAGATTAGCACCAGTAGGAGTGACATTTCTTATCGCTGGTCGAATGCTAGAAATAGATGATTTTAGCGATATAATAAGCCATCTTGGATTTTATATTTTAACAGTGTTCCTTGGATTAATACTGCAGGGTTTTGTGATCCTACCGCTTCTTCATTGGATCATCACGCGTAGATCGCCGTATAAAATTATATCAAAGCTTGGCCCATCTTTTGCAGTGGCCATTGGAACATCTTCAAGGTATAACAAAAAAATTGACATGCGAATAAGACAAAACTTCGCGTTCTAAATTAAACATATAATTTAGCACTGCCACGGTTCCCTACACAATACAATGTTTAGCAGACCTCGGTATAAATCCCAAAATAACAAATTTCATTATTCCGATTGGAGCAGCAATAAATATGGATGGAATAGCACTGTATGAAACTATTGGGGCGATATTTATTATACAATTACGAGGACTGCAATTCTCATTGTTGAAGATAATAATTATCAGGTCAAAGACACGTTTGCTTTTTTAGAAAAACATTCTGTATGATTTGAAATGATATAAACTGAACCTTTCAATTCTTTTATATAACTTTAACGTTTTTACAGTATTACATGTACGGTATCCTGTGTGGGCGCTGCTGGTATACCCAGTGGTGGTTATATGATGTTAATAATGGTGTTAAATTCTATAGGAGTACCCATTGAAGATGTTTCACTGATTATCGCTGTCGACTGGTTCATGTGAGTATGATATCGTTCATATTTAAGCTGAGAAGTTATATAAATTTAAAATAATAAATTTATATATATATTTCATCAATTTCATATGAATTTTTTTGCTATGCAGTAAAAAAGAAAATATATTTATTTTGCAGCGACCGTTTCAGAACAACAATCAACATTATAGGTGACGCGCTTGGTGCAAGCATTATATCACGTTTTTACAAGAAACGTCTGGAAGATTTGGAAGACGAGATATATCCGCTGGAAACAAACGTCGGCAATATGAAAATTCCATAAACGTTCCGATAATAAAAATTAAAATTAAAGAGATTTCATTATTCTAAACTAAAAAAAGTGAGAAAATGTAATTGTCTTAATCTTAAAAATATTCAACTTATTCAGCAAAATAAGCACAATTTACAACAAACGTGATAAACTTTGCATTATGATAATTTGTTGAATTAAATTTTCCTTAATGTAACATTCACTATGTTTAAGTAAATAGAAATGAGGTAGAAAAATAAAGGTTGAAAATTTTTATCATATATTTTATTAAAAAATACTTACATATTTTTTCATAATCAAGAATTAAAAATATTCATTGTGCGATAAATTCTTTGTTATATCCCACTATCGTGTTTCAGTTTGTTATAAAAGCTATATCGTTTTACACATTCATAATATGAATTACAAATTGTATTCACACTCTATAAATAATTTTGTATAAAACAAATTAAAAAATTTGAACTGTTATACAACAGATTACAAATCTACAATAAATTTTAAATTTATAATATTAAAAATAACTTATACGATTACACTTTTTTACTTTTATTCAATAAAAAATGCTAGTAAGATGATTCTTTGGTAGGAATATCTGATGACTGTTTATGAATTTTTCTGTTCAAGTTGGACAATTACGCTTTTTACTTCCGTGTATGCCTCAAGACCATATTCTCCAAGTTCTCTGCCATGTCCTGACATTTTGAAGCCACCAAACGGCACTTGAGGAATTATCGCATTATATGTGTTAACCCTGCAAAAAATTAATCACGAGATTAACTTATATTTTTTCAGAGCTTTATTCTTTATAATATTTCCAAACGACTTACCACACAGTACCAGCACGAAGACCTTGCACTATGTAATTTGCCTTATTAATATCTTTCGTGAAAACTGCAGCAGCTAATCCATAATGGGTGTTATTAGCGCGTTCAATAACTTCTTCTAAATCATTGAACTTCAGAATTTGCTGAACTGGACCAAATATCTGCCAAAAAAATGTAGATTTGATTTCAATTTCAATATGTTCACGTCATACAGACAACTTTAATGCTTACCTCTTCTTTAGCTATAGTCATATCGTCTTTAACATTTGCAAATACCGTTGGAGCAACAAAATAGCCTCTATCGCCAATGCGTTCGCCACCTGTTACCAAACTAGCGCCTTGATCTTTACCAGATTTTATCAAACCCAGAATTTTATTTAACTGATCCTCGTCAATCTTGAATAACAATATTAATAATATAATAATAACATTGTTATTATTGACTATAAAATTAATAATACGATATTAATTTTTATATCAATTAATATTAGGCATCTAATTTATACAAATTCAAATATACCTGTGGACCTTGCTCTATTTTCAAGTCAAATGGATCTCCCACGGTTTTAGATTTAGCTCGAAGTGCACTTTTTTCAACGAATTCATCATAAATATTCGATTGAACAAAGGTTCTTGATCCTGCACAACAGCATTGACCCTGGCAAAATTTCATTTTAAACTAAGCGACACACGAGTCGAAGAAAGAATAAAGAAGAATAATACATCAGAGTAAATTACCATATTAAAGAATAATCCGAAATGCGCTGTTTCCACCGCTGTATCTACATCGACATCTTTAAGAATGATATTAGGAGATTTTCCACCTAACTCCAGTGTAGTTCTCTTTAAATTGCTTGTAGCAGCAGTTTGTTTTATTAACTGGCCGATTTCGGTAGAACCCGTAAATGCGATTTTGTCGACTTTGTTGTGAGCGACTAACGCTGCACCGGTTTTACCATAACCAGGAACAACATTGATCACTCCATCAGGAAATCCAGCTTCTTTAGTCAGTTGTGCCAGATAAAGAGCCGTCAATGGAGTCTGTTCAGCAGGTTTTAGAATAATAACGTTTCCTATAAAGAATAAAATGGTTCTAACTTTATGTGCTATAGAATTTATGACTTCAAAGGTTTCGTTCATTACGGTGAACTCTAAAGGAAGTAACGTTTTACAATGAAATATATAATTTCTGCACAATCACCTGTAGCTAAAGCTGGTCCTAACTTCCACGCCATCATTAAAACGGGGAAGTTCCACGGAATAATTTGGCCACATACTCCTACTGGTTCGTGTCTAGTATATGCGAATACCTTTCCATCAGCTGGGATCACTTTCCCATGATTCTTATCAGCCCATCCTGCATAATATCTCAATACTCCAATGCTCATAGGCACGTCCACATTATACGAATTCGAATAAGGTTTGCCATTGTCTAAAGTTTCCAAGGACTAAAATAGATAATGAATTAGCTTGCTTGTAAAAAATTGGAACGATCCGAATATTCCATTAAATTTTATTTGATTCAAGTGGTTTAAAAAATTTCTTATTAGTTTATTCTTAGAAAATTCTAAATTATTTTAAAAAATAAATAAGAAAAATGTAAAACAAATGATTACGATTGAATAAATAACGTAATTACAATTTTTACTTACAGATTATTGTCAGTTGTTAATGTTAGACTAATCAAGAAGCAAAGTTCGAAAAATATCTTGTAATCTCTTTGCATCAATTTCAAAAACAAAAATGATATCATAAAAACATGAAATTATAGTTTGACTCTTAAATATTATCTAACGTTCAATTGGTAATCTGATTCTTGTACATATCAAGTATGTTTTATTTTACCGCAATATATTTCTGATCGCGTTCGATCAAATCTGCCAGTCTATTCAAAAGAATTCCTCGTTGGGAGGCGTCCATGGTTCTCCATGGTGAATTCCTTTTGAAAGCCTTATTAGCAGCCTGTACTGCAAAATCAATATCTGCGCTATCGCCTTCTTGTACTTCAGCGATTATCTCGCCTGTGGCGGGATTAATGGTGGGAAAGGTTTTCTGGCTCTTTGATTTGTGCCATTCATTATTAATGAATATCTGAAACAAAACAAAAAACATTTATGCAACGTGTCTCTTGTAGTATGTTTCTTATCTGTCGTAACATATAAGAAACGTGTAATATTATACAGACATAAAGCAAAGAAAATGCATAATGCATACAGTTTTATCTTGTTGTTGATAAGAGTAAATCACATACGCGACATATAAAGCATTCTCTTTGTTACATACTTGTTATTGCTTATGATTAAATCATCAAGATTAGAGGACTATTATTATAAATGATGTAACTCGGCATTATATAATAAGTGCAAGTAGTATTGATTCGTAACATTATCATTTCTGAAGCTAATTAAGTACGCGCTTATAGATTAAACATTCTATTTACATTTTGATAACTCATAGAATAACGATGGTCTCCTATCACAAGATATAGAATGAGAGAAATTCGACTGTTTAACAATGTTATTTTTCTCATATTGAATAAAAGGAAGTATATTCGGACGTTTGATCATCGTATATAGGATATCTCTTGAATTAAATTAAACAATGTCCACTCATATAAATTATAATAGTTATCAGCAAATGCTAAAATTCTTGTCAATTTCTATTATTGGGAAATATTACATTGTAGGTTTCCATGAGACAAGAATTCGATTAGATAATGCGATTGTTATCACCATTGAACATTAATATCACGAGTCGTATCTGAATATATAAGCATGTATAAAATATATCATTACATGTATTCACTAATCCCCAATTTTTTCATATTGTATGGAAATACAAAGTCATAAATTAATTTGTAGATGGTCTAAAAGTCAGAATGTCCAGATTTGATCCAAACAAAAATTAGAATATTTTGAATTACAAAATAACAAAAAATACTACTTCAAAGAAGTATTCTGTAGTGATGAATATATAAATCCCCTTCTTTCGCAATGTATAATATTTTTAACATGAATAACACATTCAGTGAGAGAAAATGTCGTTTTAGATACCAGCTTATTACGAAGGTCGTAAATGTACATTATAAAAAAACCTTTTCAAATGTCATAGATTTTAATTTATAGCGTTTTAGATTTCTTTTGCTTACGCAATTTAATTATACATATAATGTGTATTGTGCAATTTAGAATTCAAATTTGGTTGAAGAATTATGTATAAATATGTTAATTTTGTGCCTATTAAAATACATACACTCGTCAAAGTAAACGTAATGAATAAAATACAAATTGAATTAAAATATAAATAAACAATAAGTTCAATTAAACTATCAACAGAAAAATATAGAAAGTAGAACATTATACATTAAACTAAATTATAAATCAAAAATACAAAATTGTGAATTAAATTAAATAGTACAAGGAGCTACAAATTTAGAAATTGATACGTTGGGCGTTGACGATACACACCGTGTGCTACGCATTTTCGGGATTTCCAGCAATATACTAAAATAACTATATAAGGTTCTCAAATTGCATAAAAATTAATAATTTCCAAATATTGAATAGCTTCAAGCTTCGGTTCCCGCAGTACACCTAAAATTGGTTGGCGCTCAATGTGAATTAAATTGAAATTTAAATAGAAAATTAAAATAGAAATTAAAAATGGAAATAAAAATTTAAATTACGCGAATTATATCTCAAACGGATTTTAAACTTCCACAGTTCTGTAATAGTTTACAAATATACGAGCCTTTGTCCGATGGTACGAGCTGTTCTATGACCTTGAACGGAGAAAGAAATGATTCGACCAATTGCACAATATAGACAAAAGAACTGACCTTGGCCAATTCCTCCTCCGCCAAAGATCGCGAAATAATTTCTAATATTTTAGAAGACTTAAAAGAGAAGAATAATCTTTATTCTTTGATTGAATAATCGCTGAAGTTAATCCCGAAAATTGATCAATTTAGACAAGATAACTTTGATATGTTTTCGATCTTAATTAATTCTAACTTAATCAGCAATTAAATTCTTAATTATACATACATAACTGATTTAATTTTGCCTTCTTTGTCCTTTTACATTTTAACAATATAACTCTATCCACGTTAAACAAAATAGTACAAAGGTAAATCAACAAGTTAATCATTGAGTAAATTCAGAGTTAAATTGGCGCCAACGCGACGGTCTTTGAGTTACTGCAGTCGGTGCGAATTGATATTCGTTTGTTGGCATTCGCGAACTGTTGTGAATTTTTAGCATCCTGCGTATAATTTTCATAAAGTTGTCGAGTCAGGGATCTCTTCGACAAGGTCACAAATGTTAGTCAGATAACGTGTTTGCCATGTTGATAACGAACAACTGTTTCATACTGATCTGTTATTGCCGAACTGTGTTCGATTCCCGGCACCAGTTCACTTCGAAATGTGCCGAAACTGGTTATTAAATTTTTTTGCAAACATTTTACTGCTACATTTCTACTAACATTGCGGATCGCGTAACATCCGGGATAGGCCGTAGAATTGTATTGTGCGGCATATGGTACGACATCCAACACTGCAAGACGAATTCCAATTATGTCCGTTACCACAAAATTTTGATCTTGGTTCAACTCATTTTTTATTTTTTTTTTTTGAAATTAGAGAAGAACAAGAAGTAAATCAAACTGAAATTAAAGTTAATCTATGACTTTGGTAGAAATAGCCATTTAGTTCTACAGAATTTCACCCGATAGTGTCACCCAAGTACACAGCATGTAATATTGTAATAATCTTACAAGAATATTACAAATTTGCTACAATACTGCATGGTAATATGTCAGTAATACATAATAAATATTGCTGCAATATTAAATGCCCGCGGCAAATTCATCGCAGAAATATTTTTGCAATTTGTAATATTACTGTAATATTAGGCAATATTTCTACATATTATGCTAATATTTTGCAATATTGCGATAGTATTTCTATACACTGTAGTAATATATTGCAATATTATTAACAGTATAAATATCGATATGATATATATCACAATATCTCAGTAGTATTTACATAATGTACATATTGTGAGTTGCAAAATTACTATAATATTTTAATCTCACTCCAATATTACTACAATATTTTAATCTCACTCTAACATTATTACAATATTACATACTGTATGGGATTAAACAAGGAGCAAATGACATCTACGAAGGGTGTGAATTTGAAAGCACCCCAAGAGCAACCGACTTCCCCTCCAGACATATTTAGATGCTCCTTCGGCATATCTAAATTTTAGCAAGTTCATCAATAGATTTCCAAAAATATGCAAAATGTATTACCTCTACTTTATATCTTTACTGACGTTTTCACCGCATTAGATCACCCTCCTATTCTTTTAAGTCTTTTCGAAACTCATGAGAAATTGAAAGAATTTGGCACAAACATTATGTTCGTATTAGAGATCATGACATTCATTTGCGCAGCACATCTCATAATAAATCCATTTCTTATTACACTTACGCCTGTATACAGAATCGGTGGGTTTACATCCGGCGCCGGCAAAACCACAGACGAGTAGCGTCGTAAACATTGAAATCTCCTCAGCAATTGCAACATTTCGCAGCAAAAAAGAAATGTTCTTTCCGCTTGGAAGGAAGAGACTGACTAAGCTGACTCGATTCATCCGTTCTTTCACACGCTGGCCTATACACCAGCGTCGCCGCAGCCTTCTATCATTCTATATAAATGAGATCTAGTGACTCGCTCTGTCCCTTCGAATGCGCGTGCTCTACTCATAGAGTTCAACAAAGAACTAGTAACATTCGAGTCGTATTAATGCATTACCTCTTTTTCATTTTGTTATACAGTTTAGTAATAAACGATCACGTAGTTACAGTCGACCGTTAAAAAAAAAAAATAATTCACAATCGAGACGATAATTAACGACACCGATTGGTAATAACATTAATTTTAATGAAAAAGTTAAAATATTCATAATCTAACTATATCGTAAGGTTTCAATTGCTAATGCAATTCTGTGATTGTATACAGTAAAACTGCACACAAAGGACAGTCTTAATATAAGAACCGACTATAAATGTCAGCCTAAAAATATAGACAAGTTCTCACATCCCAAAAAATCCTGTAAACCAATTTCAAAGTGTTCACAAATATTGAGGTTTATACATACATTTTCTGTGTACAAAGAATTAAACATTAATACATATAAGTTATAAAAAAATATTATGTAGCAATATAAAAGATTGGAATCAGACTACGTATTAAAAATTGAGATTAAAGATTGAAAGATTGAAATTTGGCTAATAAAAATAATAAAAACTAAAATTCCTTTGTTCTCATTGGTCAAATTTCAATTGTCAATCTCAATCTTTAATGTGTAGTCTGATTCCGGCCTAAGATAAGCATAGTTTTTGAATAAAAAAATATATTCGAAAAAATATTTAGGATATTATGTCTAAACTTGTGATTACGGTAATTTTATTAGGATGAATAAATGTAATATAATTAAAGAGAAATTATATATACATGTACATAGTATATAATATATATATACATACACACGCAAAATAAAAAATATAATATAAATAGCTAAGAATTTGTCTGTGTAAATATAAACTATTTCAATAAGTCGTTATAGAAATTGGAATTAATGAAACCAAATGAAACATCAACGTAAATAACATATTGTGAAAAAATGATTTAATGATAGTTCTAAAAATAGTTTATTCCATAGGGCCAATTTGATTCCGTATATTTAATTCATTACATTTAATTAACTAAAGGACACAAAAAGGAGAATCAATATGTATCTCTTCACATAATATTAATATGTAAATTTTTTAATAATCTATATATCACTGATTATTAATTATTCATAACAAAAAGTGATAATTTAGATAATTATAGTTATACATGTACACAGACTTTTATATTTTACGTATGAAAATATATGTTGGCGTACTTTAAACAATTATCTTAATTTTTACCCTATATTATGTACATTTCATCTTTTATTTTTGCAAGTTTATAAATCGTATCAAGCATGACTAACACGTTTTCTTCTTTTGGATTCAGGATTGTCTTCTAGCGACTGATTTCGTTTTTGTGGTGCTTTCAAGTTCGTAGAGTTGTCGTGTAAATCCCCATTTTGAAAGAGTTCTACGACGTCGTCATTTTCTGGTAAATTAACACTGCTAAATTTAAACGGTTCTATATCTTGAGACATAACTTGCGCGCGTAATTCACGCGCTTCTTTTTTCAGTAATTGTTTCTCCCTTTGTTTCCTCTTATTCTTTTTCTTTTTTGTCTGTTCATTATCACTATGTGAAACCTCTTTTGATTCTTCCTCTTCTTTTTCTTCTTCCGATTCACTTGTTTTTCCGTTTTGAGATCCAATATTGCTTTGTTTGCCATTATTTTGTGGAATTTCATCAGTATCACTGGAACTATCTAACTTAGCATTCTCCTTCTTTGACAACCTGATGACAAATAATATTAAATATAAAAAATCTCAGTAAAAACATACGTATATTATATATATTATGTGTGTATAAAACATAGCAATAAGACAATTTTTAAGAATCGAATTGTATTAATTATTACACCTACACATTGAGAGGCACTCCAATCTCTGTTGCCAGCTTATTGTAGGCAGTTTTTGTATCTCCGAACAGACTGTTTTGGCTTCTGTAATTTATTAATGCCGTTTTTACAGTTTGCCAATTCCATGCTTTTGACAAACAGCGTGTGTGAACAACGCGCAATAGTATCAAGAGATGTCCAATAAACTTCTGTGAAACTTTTTTCTGTGAATTAACATTACTACACAAAGTAGACTGTCCATTACTCAAATGTAGATCACTTGTCTCTTGGAGTGTATTTATAGTATTTTTACAAAGCGTCGCTTCTAATTCCATTCTCACGTTGGTATACTTCGTACTCATGTTGAGTAATCGGTTATTATTATAAAAAATTAATAACAACTCCAGCGCTTGATTTCTACGAAAGTATCGAATACTGCTGTCAAAAGTAAAGTCCACCTAAACAATCAAATAATATTCTATAAAGCAAGACGTATTTTATACAAGATATTAGAGAAAATATTTATACTCATTTTAAATACATACCAACAGAAGCGCCAGCTGCCAATTATCTTCCCAACATAACTGTAATACACCCTTAAACAACATAGGTGAAAGAACACAGTCTCTCTTCTTAAAAAACGCAGTTAAATTTTCACCATAAATTTCAACAATACTTTTGGTAACCAAGTTAGCTTGTTGCGCGCATCTTACAAGGAAGGTGCAGCATTCCGCCAATTTATCATTGAGTTCTTGACAGACTGAAGCAGAACGCTCTCCTTTTTCGATCAAAGCCTTAAAGAGACATATTATATATCACATAATCGGTAAATTTATTCTCTACAAAAATATAATTATTACGAATAATTACCTTTAACACTGTCGTTAACAAAGTCTCGTCAACATTCGTCGTATCTTTAAACTTTTTCACCGTTGATAACTTTTTTAAACAAGTCCGAATTCTATGCGCAAGTGGTTCTTGATGCGGATCCTTTATACAAAATTCTAGCAGAGCGAAAAGTGGCACGATCATATCTAGAGTAATCGCCATAGACGGGCAAGATTCTAAATAAATTTGTAACAAATCTATAACACGAGCCCTGAAGTGCATCAATGCCTGACTCGTCTTTCCTTGCTTTTTAGAGCGAGCTTGTTGATTCTCCCGAAAAGCTTTAAAAGCTGCTGCCAGCGATTTATCCAATCGTTTACCTTCCTCATCGTCTATTTCATCTACGTCGATATCTTCGTCGTCTGTTTTCATCGCAGCATCACCCAAAGCTTGATGTAACGCAATTCTCAATTTATCGGTTACGGTTTCATCCTCGTTCTCGTCCTCATTCTCAGATTCGGATTCACTTTCCGATAAAACTTCATCATTTGAAACACTTTCCTCCTCTTCATCCTCCTCTTCATCCTCCTCATTATGCTCCTCATTATCCTCTGATTCGCTTTCTGTATCCGAAGAATCGTCATCATTTTGCTTTTTCATGGTGAGCGTCTTCTGAGTATTCTTAATATCTAATACCTAAAATAAAGCATAACATATATACTTACAATTTTTTCAAACGTTCCACAAAATAAATTAATTTCTTTATAATTAAAGAAACAAATTTTATAAAAATTGTATAAAAACAAAAATTTACGGCTAATATCTGATGGACTGCAGATGGAGTAAGATACGGGCAGATATGTGGAAACACACAGCCAACTAATGAACGGAATAAATGGTCGTTCTTGGACAAAAAAGATAACAAAAGATCCACTACTACTTCAACCCATTCTGGTTCTTCTTCCATATCTGTGTTATTGAGCTTTTTATGTTTCTTGGATTTTTTATTTAATCTTTCATAGCAACATTGAAGTTCATTAATCGACATAATTGCCATTTCAGGATCTGAGAACAATTGCAGACCCATGTGCAAATTCATCGTATGAAATATTGGCAAGGCTTCCGAATTTTTTGTATTCTTCTCTAGTTTTTTAATCAAGTCTATCACTCTTTTCCAAGCATCAGTTGCTGCGTCATTTAATGGCAATCGTAATCTTATCACATTGGACTGCAATTTTGAATCTAAATTGTGAACAAGTGCACTTAAAAGGTTTCGTGCATTATCCAATTTTGGTAATTTATAATCCAGAGCACGATAAAAAGAATCTTTGAATTGTGCTGAAAGTAATAATTAAATTTACTTCAACTGATGATAATTTAAAATATATATGTACATGTCGCTTACACTTACGTGCTAGTTCTATTCCAACATCTGATACTTCACAAAATCCATAATTAAACAGGAATATCAATTGCTCAAGTCTCCAGTCCTCATCCAAGAATGTCTCTGGACGACCCATTAATCTAATGGAAAGAAGTGTATTTAGTGCAATAAGAAATATTAAAATATTTTAAAAAATACTACCATTTGTATAGTTATTACTAACTTATACTCACTTTGTTAGTAACTGTGCTACGTAACTTCGCTCGGCATTTGTCCAAAATTCTGTCTTTGTACCTTCTCTTTCTTTAGTTGTCTTATTTTCTATAATTTCTCTATAGAATTTGCTCAATTTCTTAATACCGTCTATTCTCAAATTTCCCATAATTACTTGAATCACTTTAATACCTGTTTTCTTTTCGATCATTAAGTCACCAGGATGTAATATGAATTTCTTCAATATACTGAACTGTATTTTTGTCTTCATATCTTTATCATTTGTAGCAGAAACTATCAAATGTAAAACTTTTCTGAATGCCATCAAAACTTCATCATTTGTATTCTTCTTACAATTTGAAAACCTTTTTAACATGTGCTGCAGAAGATTTGGAGACAATAATACAGGAATTATAGTTTTATCTGTAATATTAACAAGTATTAATCGTAACATTTCTACAGCTACGTATTCGTCACTCCTTGACGGTTTTATAAATTTTTGATCGACGCCTTTCCAAAAGTCTGCTACAAATTCGGTCGTTACCAGTTTTTCACAAAATAGTTTATACACTGGATGTTGATAAGAGATAATTCGAAGTAAAGCCTGAAAATAAAAAAATTTATTTAAAATTATGTTTTAACAAGAACACTTATTACGGAGTTAAAAATACACAAAGAGAGAAATGATTATGCAAGTCATGTTGTATACAGACCGTTAAAAGTTTAACAATATCGTCTATAGATTCCTTAGCAATTATCTCAGTTATGCCTAAGTGTTGCTTTAAAAATTTATGATTGACTAACAAAGGATGTTTATCTCTAAGAATAAGCAGCACATAGAATGTATCCAAAGTTTGTTCGGACCATGGCTTGCCAATTTCCTTCTCAACAATTGGCCAAACATTCTTTATAGATTCAATATCAAGCTGAGTAATAAACTCGCTGAGAAACATAGTAGAAATAAATGATAAATAGCTGCGTTGTTTGCCAGCATTTAATAGAATCTCCATAATCTGTTGTTGAAATTCAATGCTGTTCTGAGCAAGTAAGTTGGACCTAATCATAGCACCACAAAGCAATATATGGCCCATATATATGTCAGCATTCTCCTATAAAGAGACATTTTAATATTTGATTAAATATTACTCTCATAAAACAAATTAATAACATGATTATATATCTTACGCTTTTAAGATTACTCCCAGCTGGACGCAACTGGGTATTCATTATAGATAGAAGTTTTTCCACCGCTGTATCAGGATATATTGTCAGAAAAGCTGTCAAAGTACTATAGAAGCCTATTCTGGTAGATGTCAATGAAGATCCCAATCTAGCCACCATCTTGTCCAGAGTAAAATCCAATTCTTTGTCATTCTGATCCTGTAAAAATAAATACACTATGACATGATAATTTGGCAAGTACTTTACATAAATTAGATTTTCTTCTTCTTGATGTATAAGATTTAATATCCATTTCTATCAATGTAGTTCAACTTTAATCTCAGGTTTAACCCTTTATCTTTTTCTAGTTTTAAGAAATAAAAAATTTAGGAACTAGAGGATATAACTAAATTAAATTATTTAAACTTTAAAGCATTAAAGATTCAGCCTCGGTCAGAGTATTCTAATGTTATTGAATTTTTAAATTGACTGTTCAATAAGATTCTTATTAATTAAAATTTATGTTCTACGAATTAAAGCAACTTCGAGGCATTGAGTGACTCCTCGATCAGTCCACGAACTAATAATTCGTGGATTTGGGTTCGATTTCATCCACGTTTCACATACACTAGTTTTTGCATGGTCCTTATGGTTAACGTATTTACCGTAATATGGCGTATATGATTTAGAAGCGCGAGTCCGCTGTTTAATCTCACTGAAGAGTTGTTGTCCTTCAATTTGGTGAAATTATCCAATATGTTGGAATACTTTCTGCCCATTTTTGGCATTTCAGACTCATCCGAAATCATTGTCTCTACCATGTGCTTGCCGTGCGGCATACCATGTATGCACGGCAGCGGCCATCTTAATCTTTTTAATTGTTTCCGATCAGGGTTACCGAATTCTTAAAAAAAAATTCCCTGCATGACGCAATATGCATTCAGTGAAAACGCATTTTCGAGGCTTCGTTCCATTTATCCCGGATCTACAATACGCTTTTTAAGAAATTAACCAATTATAGTCGAATTCAAAGAGAATAATCGACGAATCATGGCAATATAACGATATTGCTTTAGACAATTAATTCAATTAATAATTTTAATTATAAAAGTTATTTAAATTTCTAACTACACATGTAATGCGTTTAATTTTTTTATTATGTTAAAGAACAAAAAATTAATAATTGATTGAAAAAAAAAAGGAAACAATTTCAACACCATCGCGACATCCATCTCTAATTGGCCATGCCGGCGATGCCAACACGCACCAAGCAGTCGTCGACCAATCGCGCGTCTATTCTCGTGGAAGCCGTGCTCATGCCGAGCGTTCGCGATTGGTCGATTTGACGCGTGCGTCCGAATGGATCCTCGATTTTGCTCTTGAAGTACGCTTCCGTATCGAGTGTCATTGAACGCGAGTCGTGGTTTTATTCGAATAAATTCAGCCGGCGGGCGAAGTTACGCGCGTACGGTCAATATATCACGTAGGTAAATTGTCGAGTGTTAAGGCGCGATGGTGCCGCGCACACGGTGACTGATTCGACTCACGCGGTCCCGGTTAGTTCCGTGCATTCAATATGGCAGGTCGAGGTGGTTACGACGATTCAAGGCAAGTATCGGCCGTGTTTGCGGTCGTGTCACGCGGCCGGGAGGGTCACGGATGACCGTGGCCTCGGGACGCACGTGCCGCGGATCCGACCGTCCGGGACGCGTGCGTTCCTCGCGCGTAAATCTCCCGGTTTTAAGGTTAAGTGAGTTACGGAGTGCAAGCGCAACACCTTGCGAGTTGCCGCGACACGCGGCTTTATTTTGGCCGGTCGGGTCTGCCCGGAGCCGCGGATCTCGGCTCCTCGACGACGCGGTGCGACGCGACGAAGCGGAGCCGCGGTCGGGAATGATGCACGTGCGGTGCACGCTGCGAGAGGAAGAGAGAAAAGGAGAGACGGTGATAGACAGAGAGGGAGGATGGATCGCGACAGCAAAGCGCGATCGTGCGATGTGTAGCGGCGTCGCGATTTTTGGTGAAGTGGCCGAGTGTGCTGTCAATATAAATCTCGTTTTTCGTCGTCGTCGCCGTCGCCGTCGCATGTTCCATTTATCCTGTCTCACGTCATCGTGAGATTTGATACACACATTCTCCTCACTTCACACATACACAATATTCGTGCGCGCGCGCGCGCGCGCACCTATATGGATATAGGCGAGCTTTCTCACTTGGAAAACTCATTCGGCTGAAATGTGTAATAATTAAGAAAAACAGAACGAATTCGTCGTTTCTTTATGTATTTTGTATAGTAGATTTGTTTTATTGTTGCACTGTACTGCAACTTTACTTTTTGCTTTTGTCAAATGTCAAACGTCAAACATATACCTACTTTACTTTAATAGTGTTTTTCATTGGTAAAACTAGTGAACACTGAGTGCACATTAAAGTTGTTATACACTATTCTAATCTGAAAGTAAAAGTGAGATATCTTAATTGATAAAATGCTCAATTTATATTTTATCAAATAGCACAATAAAATGTATTGAGGATTTCACAGTTTAACTCATTTCTATATTTTTTTATTAAGCTTGCATCTTTATGTAAATTTATGTACAATGGCTTTGAAGCGCACTAAATATGTACTAGCTCTACCAATATGAAAAATACTACAAGTACGATTCTAACTAGTCTAGCTATAAAAATATATATCGGCATGTGATATATCTATGATTTTAGAGAGCAGTCAAATGCGATTGGTACAGATTTATTTTAATGAACATTTATAATAACATTTGACTTTATTGAAAGAAATGAAAAGTCTTTTCTTCAGAAACTTTATCAACTAACATAACTAATAACTTATGACTGAAAAAGATGTATGTCCATAACTACCTTGCAGGTGGACATAATAATTTATAAACATATATACATAGTAAGATTTCAAACACACAATACAATAGTGATGATTGCATTTATAGAGATAGTAGTTTTTCAATTGTTATAAAATTCTTTAATACTATTAGTTCATACGTTTAGATCTAATAAGACACAAAAGGCAAGACTAATCATATTAAAGAATTTTACAATTGCAAATCTGCTTTTTCTAGCCAATGATTTAATATGTTTTATGTTTGTAAAGATAAGTAGCTGTAAAGATTTTTTTTTTATTCAGAGATTATCCAACTCATCGAAGTAGAAAACCTTTACCAACTGAACCACCATATACTGCATATGTGGGAAATTTGCCGAATGGAATTGTACAAGGCGACGTTGACAAAATCTTCGAGAAGCTTAATGTCAAAGTCATCAGATTAGTTAAAGACAGGGACACTGACAAGTATGTATTAATTGAAGAAGTAAAACTGTATATACTGATTGATTTTTTAATTTTTTTTGTATTTATAGATTTAAGGGCTTCTGCTATGTCGAGTTTGAAGACTTGGCTGATCTGGAAGCAGCGTTGGAAATGGATGGAGCGGTAGAAGTAGACAAATGTCTGATCAAGATTGATGTAGCAGAAGGAAAAAGAAATGACCGTGGCGGTGGCTTTGATAGGAGAGGTCGTGGAGGCAGCAGCAGTGGAAGTGGATTCAAAGGACGAGATTCCGGCCGTAGTGGATATGGCGATGATTTTGATAGTAAATCCTCATATTCAAGTAAACATTTATATGCTTTTATATTCAATAATAATAGAACAGCAGTGTACATTTTGTACACTAATAATACTAATGCTTATAATGCTAAACTAATTCTCTATCATAGATGTTTAATTTACTGCAAATATCAATGATAAAGATTCTTAACGTCTATTCACAGGATACAGTGATAGAAGCCTACATGGAGGTAGTAGGCAAGGTAACGATAGATGGGATTCTAGAAGTAATAGAGGCAATTACGGCCAATTCAATGACGACACAGGTGGAAATCGTGATTGGTCGCGAAGTACGTCTAGCAGGTCGTACACTAATAAACCTCCACTTCGGGGAAGTGGTTCAGACCGAAAACCCTTCGATGACCCCTATCAAAAAGATGCTCCTCCCCCAGGTATGTATATAACTTGGCATGAAACAGTGTCCTTTGATATAAATATGTGTTTATACCTGTATGTAACCCATTTAAGGAACAATAAATTAATAACATGTTACATTAAATACAATAAAAAATAAACTAATGATATATATATATATATATACATACATACATAAATAAATATATATTTTAAATTCTCTTCTAGGATTTTTATTAAATTATACTATATGATGCTTCTCTTATTATATAATAGAAATCCTAGAAGAGAACACCTATTTACATATATATTGTTAATTTGTTTTTATTTTTAATGTATTGTAGTTTATTGTTCCCAAAACGGGTTACACTCTCATTATTACACCACTCAATACTCAACTACTCGACTTTCACTTAAAACTTTATAATCAGTTTTTTACTGATTATAAAACTTACTAAAATATGTGTAAAATAAAAATCGAAATCAAATCTGAAACTTGTCAATTATAAGTCTGCTTTTACATGTGGATTTTACATATCATTTCAATGGTATTTCTATAATTTACAAATTTTTTACATGAATTTAGAATATATTAACAATGAAATCCAAAAATTAAAACTATATTATATTAAATTTCTATTAGATTGAAGATATATAAATTTTATTCAGAATAAAAAACCATGTGCAAAATAACTTTGGATGTTTTTTTAAATTTAATGTTTGTCACAAAGGAACATTTTTACTTAAAAAATTCCTTTTAATATATATAGAACGACTGAAAATCGAATCTGAGTTTCTTTGTTTAACAAAACAATTATTTTTTATCTATTATTTTATCTTTAAATAATTTATTATATATTATATATATATATATCTAATAGCACTTTTTTTTACTTTAGACACTACTGGAAGAAAACGTTTGGAGCTTCAGCCAAGGACTGTTAAAGAGCCTGTGAATTCAATTGCGGAATCAAGTAAAACAAGTTCCATTTACGGAGGTGCAAAGCCCAGAGAAGAAAAATTGAAAATGCTGGACAAGTAAAATTAATGATATCATCAATAGTCTCAGATTTCCTCGAGGAAATTGGAGAAAGAAACATTGTTGACACAAAATTTTAAAATCAATCCAAGATTCCCTCATAGTTTCCTAAAAATCTAGCGGTGATTCTTCGAACATTCACAATCAGAAAATACCCTTTTGTTTTTAATACTTACAAGGGGTGTTACCCGCAAAGAAGGATACACACACACAAACACATATACACACACACACACTACAGACATAAATCTATTATAGTTCTAAGGCTTTTTTTTTGCGCATTTTTAATCAAGAATAAAATCTTTTCTTCTAATATCTTTTGTATTTATAAATTAACTTCTCGATTCTCAATGAAAATAGAGTACTTGTAACTACAATATACATAAAGAGAAAAATGTGTATGCACAAATGCATGCTCCAATAGTGATAGCGATTTATATACATAAATGATTGTTAAGATGCTACGCAGTTGAGTACATTTTAATACTCGTGTCAATTTAATGTTGGGTTTTGTGTCTGTAATAATACTGAGGGTACATGTACAAACTATCACAAATATAAAATGTCACAGCATGTATATTTCATCTTACGCTAGTATTTCTTATCTGTACTTGAGACTAAGCCCGGGTTTAAAGAAGTACAAAGGAAAATGGCGACTATACTAAGTTTCGTTTCCTTCCATAGAATTTTTACGTTATACCGTACAACGCTGATCATTGTGTATCAATCGTTCGTTAAGGCATACGTTCGTTACGATAATAGGATACAATTGTTTAATATTACTAAACGTTTGTTTTTTTTTCTTTCCAATTGACCGAAATGATAAAGGATTGTGAAGTATAACATGCGAGTGATTCTAGAAATTTCTACATTATGGGAAGCGAATAAAGGGAATGCGCCGATTATTATATATTAATAATTATGTAATAAATTAACCAGTGCTAACAGTGACGTTGAGGAATTGCTAGGAACGTCGTGAGAATAGCGAATAAAATAAAAAAAAACGAAACCTCGAAATAATAATAAATATTATGTAAAACAATGCTTGTATATGATAATATTTCCTGAATAAAGTAGCTGTTTGCCTCGTATCTATGCAGTGTATTAGGGTAGGATAAGTGAAATCGGTTATGGTAAAGTAAATAAGCGAGATGTAATTTGTGAATAATATGCAATGCGTATTCGTAATATATTTTGTAATCGCGCCTTGTATCTCTCTCTCTCTCTCTTTTTTCTTTACGTATATTATTTGGACAAGTTCTGTGCTCTTTATTGAATTCTGTTTTTGCTTAAATAATAAATATAATATATATATAAAATTTACATTGAATTTTATCTGCTTAAATATAATAAATATATCAATAGTATGTTAAAAGTAAAATAATTTCATATGTAGTGTATATGTGTATGAGATTTATTGATACATTATTATTTACAAATGTATATGCATATATTTTAATTGATAATCTTTGCCGACGTCGATACATCACCGTGGATCGTCCTGATCAATATACGAGATCGCATGGCTTTTTGCGAGGGCGTAATGGAATGTCGTTCAGCTGTTCGGTTGCCACGCCTCAACTTACACCGATTCATCGTGTCTCCCTTTCCCCTTCCTCTCCGTCGCAGTCTTTGGTGTGGTGGAAGTCTAAACGCGATATCCTGTACAGTCTGCACTGCGCCGCCCGTTTCTTGACTTGAGACTCGCCGTCGTGCTTGAACACTTGCGACCACGCGACGCTTTCGGCGGCTACTGTAGCACAATTAGATCGCGGCGAATATCAAGCGATGCGGATCGAAGTTGGTTGCGTTTGAGACTGAGATAACCTGTTTCCCCATCGTGCACGCGTATCGACGCTTATCCGTCGCGTCCTGTCGCACGTTTTCGCTCGCGGTCACGTTGGTCTAGAAATAGCGGTCTAGAATTGACCGCGATCTTCGGCAGAAACACAGAGCTTGTCTACGGATTCACGCGTTCGTCGACATGTCGAGCGAGAGCGTGAAAACGGTAAGTACCTCCGCCTTACGTGTCACATGAATCGTAATGCCTGCCATTAGGCTTAATTAAGTAACTTTTGCGTATGTAAAAAAGCTGCACGACTGGTAAATGAAAAATGTTGTTTGCTGAATATAAATTCCTTGATAAATTCATGTGGTAATTTTATTCATAATAACAACATTAGAAATGTATGATATAGACTTTAATAAATTAATTTAACAAAATTAACTTAAATATTGTCAATGAGAACCAATACTGAATGGTAGAATGTAATCACATTTATTAACGATAAGAAATTTTTTTTTCCAGTTCGGTAACTGGGACCAAAATGTTTGTAATTCTTAATAAAATATTGAAAAATTAATCAGTTGAATGTACCTATACCAGTTCAAAAATAGATGAAATAATAATTTATAATATGTAAATTTCAATTTACAATTATAAATATCTTATAATAAAAAAGAGATTTATAATTCTAAAGTTACAATGATTAGGAATAAATAATAATAGAATAAATGGAATTTTGAATGTATCTTATTATGTTGCTGTAGATTTTGAAACATATTTGTTCTTTGTAGCTGATCTTATACAGTCCATCTTTTTTTTTGTCCCATGGGTAGAAAACAATGAATAGAAAAGAAAGAAAGATGAATGATTTCCCTAAAAAAAAAGTATAGATAATACTAGGTTTTTAATGTAGATTAATTTTAATCTCAGATTAACTCACTCTTTGTCTCTTTGTAATTTTTAGAATTAGGAAAAAATATGAATTAGGTTGAATCCAAAATTAAAGTTATGGGCTTTCTACGATAAACCATTATCTGATCTTTAAATCTTAAGTCTAAGAAATTGATCAATTATAGCTGATTATTCTCTTCTCACATTTGACTGTGATTGATCAATTTC
Organism: Cyphomyrmex costatus; assembly: GCF_001594065.2. Taxonomy (NCBI): domain Eukaryota; kingdom Metazoa; phylum Arthropoda; class Insecta; order Hymenoptera; family Formicidae; genus Cyphomyrmex; species Cyphomyrmex costatus. The sequence continues at coordinate 932,656 of NW_017277664.1, forward strand.
TTATGGCTTAAGACATAAAATTTAGATAATGGCTTATCTAGAAAGCCTATTAATCTATATTAGCAGAAATTGACATGAAAAGAAAAATCTTTTATTTAAAGATACTACCATACAAGTTTTCTAAAATATGTGTTCTTTTTCAGTTTGCGAGCCTGGAGACACCTGGGTACGTGGGCTTCGCTAATTTGCCGAATCAAGTGCATCGGAAATCTGTGAAAAAGGGCTTTGAGTTCACGCTTATGGTTGTTGGAGAGTCTGGCCTTGGAAAGTCTACCTTGGTAAACAGTTTGTTCCTCACGGATTTGTACCCCGAGCGAATAATTCCTGATGTAGTCGGTAAGCTATAAAATTTATTTACTTTTTTCATATGACATACATGTGACATATAAATATGTGATTTTTTTTACAAATTTGTATGTAATTAAAATGTCTATTTGTACTTTTATGAATAGAGAAAACAAATCAAACTGTCAAACTCGATGCTTCAACGGTCGAGATTGAAGAAAGGGGCGTAAAACTTAGATTAACAGTGGTCGATACACCTGGTTATGGGGATGCAATTGACAACACGGATAGCTTCCGAGCTATTATTCAATACATAGATGATCAGTTTGAGAGATTTCTTCGCGACGAAAGCGGTCTAAACAGAAGGAACATTGTGGACAATAGAATACATTGTTGTTTCTATTTCATCTCTCCATTTGGCCATGGGTACACATTATTAAAATTAAAGTTTGTTTTAAAATTAAAATGTGAAGCAAATAATAGAATCGGTTCTTCTTTTCCTTCTTGCTGACCAGGTTGAAGCCATTGGATATCGAGTTTATGAAGCAACTTCATAACAAAGTTAATATAGTACCTGTAATAGCAAAAGCTGATGTACTTACTAAAAAGGAAGTCTTGCGCCTGAAAAAGAGAGTTATGGAGGAGATTGAAGGCAGTGGAATCAAAATATATCCTTTACCGGACTGTGATAGCGACGAGGATGAGGATTACAAGGAACAAGTACGTCAGTTGAAAGAAGCTGTTCCGTTCGCAGTGTGTGGTGCGAATACTTTGCTCGAGGTCAAGGGAAAGAGAGTACGTGGCCGACTGTATCCATGGGGCGTTGTTGAAGTGGAGAATCCCGATCATTGCGATTTTATCAAGTTAAGGACAATGCTGATGTAAGTTGTCGTTTTATTATGATATACTTAATGTTTATGTTGATATATTGCATAAATTGATATATCTTTTTTTATAGCACGCATATGCAAGACTTACAAGAGGTAACGCAGGAGGTACATTACGAGAATTACCGTAGCGAAAGATTAGCAAAGGGAGCTCCAGTGCCGCCTCGACGTCAAACAACGTGAGTATAAATATTTCATTTGATGATAAATATTATATTTTTGACGTATTATATTTATGAGCGTTACTTTAACTTTTGTTTCTTTCTTTACAGTATCGCAGAACCAGACAAGAACAGCACCGTATCGGAGAAGGATCGCATTTTACAAGAGAAGGAAGCAGAAATACGACACATGCAAGAATTGCTGGCTGTGATGCAAGCGCAGATGCAACAACAGCAACCTTGATCGAATATGCGTTTGTGTACCGACGTATAAAATGAAGGAAACGACTCCTCATTGTTACGCGAGTGCCAAAATGATTTATAAAACTTTTTTAGTGACTCACACTATCAAGGTCTTGATTTTGGCCGCAATATTTTTCTAAGCTCGTCTTTTATTAGGGAAATCTCATTTTGATACGCGCCACGCGTTTTATAGGTATATAAGAGTATAAAAATACTAATGTTTCTACATAGTATTAACTTTTAATTGTGATGGGAGGACTTTTGACGGCTCTGTTACGACATCCAATGCCTTGTCCATAAAGAACAGACTAATAATCTAAAATTGCAACACAATATGAAAACAAATGTTTGCATATCCAAGGTTTACAGGCAAGGCACTTAAGTAGTTTGTTCCTTTTGTAACAAAATTTATTCAAATGAGAATTGTTTTATTTCGAAGATTTTACTATGTGAGTACTTACTAGGAATTTTATTTAGATTTATTTTTGTGTTATGACAAAGAAATGTATTTGTCTTTGATTGAACAGTTTCTCATGTGATGTCTTAATTATTAACAAATTACCGAATGTTTTACTCATATCGTGCATTTTGTATAGGCATAATAAGAGAATATAAAATAAGATTTTATTATATAAGTAAAACAAGAGACCAATGAAACAAAATTGCAAAAGCAAATTTCTCATATAAGCTAACGCCTAATAATTCCTAATTTAAAAAAAGGTATACGCTCAGCTGTACACGCAGCATCTCTTATCAAAAGAAAATATTAGGAATCTTATACACATGACGTAGGAATTTTATCTCATATAATCATACAATAGAAAAAGTTATGAAAAGAAAGTGCCTTGCAACTTTTATCTATCTTATTATCATAGTAGAATCAACATATGTAAGAGATACAAACTTTTTTTATATACAATTATGCAAACAATTTGTTATAAACACTTCATTTGCATTAAAATAATCACTTTTACAATTGAGCAATATATTCGTAATAAGTTATAGATAAAACTTATATTGCTGATTGAATAAAGAATCTCATATTGAATTCATATAAGACAAATATATAAAAACTTTAAAAGGCTGATGCAATCCTGGAGTAAAAACATCGGACTAATGCGTCAGAATCTATTTAAAAGTAATTACATGTAACTATTAATATTAAGTGATTTAAAAGCAAAAAAATATGAATGTGCCATACCACTTTTTAAAAGAGAGAACAATCCAAAGTTAATTTTAAATGTATTTATAACATTTTATATATATATATTTTTTTTGCAATTGGCCATTCTCTCGGAACTTCTTTGTCCTGCGTCTTCTTCACACATATAGTCTACGAAACATATAAATGATAAATGTATTCCTAAATATTATATTCGACATACATTATAAAAGTAAAAACATAATGTTTAAGATAAATGTGGCTACAAATTTAGAAATTTATATGTGTATCACATACGAATATCTTTTCATGCGAATTGTTTCATGCAATACAACGAAACATGAAATGTGATTGATATAATTACATATAAGAGGATTTCGTATTTTAACGTGAAATTGGATAAATGTTAGATGATAAATTAATTAAAAAGGGCAATATATTTTACGCTTTTAATTCAGTCACACGATACTAGTTTTACGAGTATATTTACACTGCAAAACATTTCCATGTTTTTATACAGGAATTGTATAGATACGTAATTAGATAAATTTTTATATCTCTTTTATACAAATATATATCTTTTAATAATCTGTACTATGCAGTCTAAGATCTGTGCATATAATAATCTATCGCTGTTGAGAATGCTGCAAAGCCTGCGGCACCAACTATGCCTGCTTTTATACCAGCTGCAAAGAACGAGATTAAAATAAGTAAAAGTGGGATTAAATGAGTAAGTTCAAAGCATTAATATAAAATGCGCCGGAATATTATGAATACCTCTTAAACCAATTAACCCGCCTGTCAAACCGCCTGCGTATGTGCCGTTTTTCCAGTCAGTTTTACCTCTGTACTGAAATCAAGGCCACTTTCAACAATATGTTAAGGAAAATATTGTGCAAATAGATTATTATCCAAAAATAAGATTTTTAACGCTTATATCTGGAGCATTACCGATTCTATTGTGCACTCGATAGCAGAGAATATACATCCGACAACCGCAAAGTTCTTCGCGTAGCTAAGAGTCGTGATTTTCATCTCCTTTAATATCTCTCGTGCGCTCTGTTGCTTTTCAACGCTCGCTACGTTAGGATTCACGCTGGAAGAAAATAATCCGATGGCTGCTCCCAAACCATATCCTAAAACATGAATATTTTAATTAGCATAATATAATTTTGGCCATTATAACCTCATTCTTTGCAATCTAAATTATTTTTCACAAATAAATAAATTAAAAAAATCTTTGTCATCAAGAGAAATTCTATAGATTCCAAAAATACAATTAAAAATATCATATATAATTGTGTGTGTGTGTGTGTGTGAATGTATTTTTAGAAATATCTATAAATTCCTCTAAATAATAAGGATATTTTTTAATTATAAAAATTAGAAGAAAATAAACAGTAAGTTAAAGCAGGATTTAAAATCTTACTTTGGTGAGATCAATTCTTAAGAATCTATTTAGATAAATCTACAAAACTATATAATTATATGAGTAATATAAAGAAAATTATTCAATATCACATTTCCATGATAAGGTTGCACATGAAATTCAATTGGATCATTTTCTTTATGTCCAGTAATACTAACAGTATAATAAATCAATATTCTATTTTTCTGTTCAACAATATAAATATTATATAACGCACATACATAATAATTACATTGTTAAGTGGGAAATTATAATATAACACTGATATTATTAGTGCTTTCTAACACAATATAATACAGTGATAATTTCGTCTTTGTTTAACACTGGTAAATATCATTGTATCTTCATAGATACAATGATTGTGTTAGGCTGATATTACATTTGTCATACAATAAATTTTTCAAGCATTGGCTGCAGAACAAAGAGATCCAAGAATCTCTTGGTCCTATAGTTAATCAACAGACTCGAAAAAGTTTGTCCTACAATAAAAAATAAATAAATATAATATTAGCCTTACACTGTCTCCTGCTAGAAAGTATCCATTATGTTACTGTTAAGTTACTGGATGGTTATGCAGTGATGTAAGCTTATTTCAATAGATCCTTAATTGACATATAGATCTGCAAAGGATTAAATATCTAAAATTTGTAATATTTTGATATTTGTTTATAGAAACAAACGGTAAAAAAAACACACCGAGAACACAACTCATAATGCTCTTAAAAGCACAGCTTTCCATCACGCTGTCTATTCTCTTCTCCTCGATGGTCTTTATCTGCACAGGTCCTAGCGTTCTGGGGATTATAATGTTTTCTCTGAAGCGTTGCTGATTACCAACAAGGAACAAAGCGATCTTATCGAGGTCAGCGTCGCTCAGGAACACTTTTCTATCGGCAGTCGCCGGTGGAATCGTCTTCGTCAGATCAACAGGATACATTTTTGTAATGTTTGCGACGATTTAAGCCTCTCAGTCTAATTTGTGCGTCACGTCAGGATGTGACAAGTTTCAAATATCTGTTGACTAGCAAACTCATCTCGCCGCATTAAATCGGATTCTTAGCAAAGTGACCTGAAATACGAATTAAACGTCGCGTCGCATAAATTTGAAATAAAAGTCACACACGTTGAAATTAAAATTTCATTAGATCGACCAGGCACAAGATTACATGTACCCAGTTGCACACAACGTGTTTACCATGCTTTCTAACCAAAAAAACTGCTAAAGTTCAAGAGATTGAAGATAGTCGCAATTAATATCGATATATATCGATAAAGAAGAAAAATCGATCAATTAACAATATCGATATCTCTCTTTGAAACAAAAACTTAAAATATTAAATAAGCAAATTATTCAATAAATTTTGCATTAAATATTTATAAAGATCCAAAAAGACAAAATTTAATCACACTTGCCCTATTTACATGATTCATTTTATTCTCTCATGTACAATATATTTATGTTTAAGATACCTACATACTTAGATAAATACTTTAAAAAATCAAATTTGAATAACGCTGTTACATAAAATGCAATCGAATGTTCATATTGTATAATCGTCGGATGACATGATGTCAATATCACAAATTTTCTTCGTCCTTGTTATAATAGCACGTATGCAAAATAAAAATATATTACACATTGTATACTATATTGTATATTTTATTATATACAGCATTTAATTATATACTAAATAACAAAACCATAAAATAAAATTGCAATTTTTTAAATAAAGTAAAACAACATTTAAATTACATTCTTGATAAATATTTATATCTTTGGAAGATAAAAACATATAAACGTCTATAATACAAAATCACATTATATTATAAATGCTGTATATGTTAAACCGAGCTTATTTTATGCGTCTCGCACTTTTTTATTACCTATACCTTCTGCGCCTAGTGACTATAAATAAAAAAGGGAAATACAAACCTGAAGATTATTTATCCCTTGAAATCAGTTGTATTTCTTTTTAATATAAGACTTTTTCAGTTTCTTGGAGCGTAGCTGATTCATACGAGACATTACTGTATATATTCCAGGCAAAAGTAAGAAGAGTAAATAAAGTCTTATTAGAGTTGGGAAGTGAAAAGCAAAATTGTAACTGTTTGGCAAAGAAATTGTAAATTTCTGAGTTTCCTCGAAGTACGGAATGTTTCGTAGCATTATAATACCCTCACATATGAAGCCCAGCGGATACAATGGTATCCATATCGTGTATCTTAGCCACGTTAGAAAGGATATCTTAATGTTTAACAATTGCGTGATGTAGTACGGATATCTAATTATTTCTACCGTGCTCCATATGAGAAACAGGTAGAAGACGACCGGTTTGGTTTGCATACGAGGCTCAGCGTCGATCATGCAGAATAGCATAAACCCTCTACCTCCCGTTTGTAGAAAAGACACCAACACGCTGCTCTTTGTATATCCGAATAATGGGTGCATTATCTCTAAAAATTGTAAAAGTTGTATAAACTTCAATGGATTGCCAACTGCGTCAAACGTTTCTTTCATGGAGTCTGCAAAGATACATTACGTTAATAAAACATTTCTGAGAAACAAGATCATTCACTGTTATAAATATCAACATGAAGACATAAGGAAGCTCCAATATAATTTCTAAAGCTTATTTTTCATTAAAAGAATAAAATACTTTGTAGTAAGGTATATATATACCTGGTCCATCGCGAGAATATTTTATAGCCATTACAGCAAACACATAAATAAAACCAACAAATTGACAGAGATTATATATGACTAGATACACCTTTGTAAAATCCTCTGAAAAAATAATATGACACATTAATCTTGTAATATTACTAATTATATAATAATAAAAGTTATCAATTTGTGTGTGTGTGTGTGTGTGTATATATACCTTTTCTATATCCAAATTCTTCTTTGTGCAATTTATCATACATATCAGGGTAATCGTTAAGAATGTTACGCTTTTCGTCCTCATTGTCGTCCATGTCTTCACTTTTCCATTTGTCAAAATCGATCTTGAGCCACGAGGGCTTCTGTGGTTGACTTGTTAGTCTCGGCCACCAACCATTATAATTTTTTCTTAAGACAAAGTCTACCTGACGATCCTTTATCTTGTAACTACTCTTCTGGAATAAACATTCCATACAAATTTTCTTTAATATAATTGTATCAAATAAAAAATTAAAAAGTTAAAATGTAGCTTAATAAATAATAAATAAAAAGAGCACATAGCCACATATAGAACCTTGTTAGTGAAAGTTATTTATTTAAAATTTATTTTATGCTATCAAGATTCTATATGTAGCTGTTTGCTATTTTTATTTATTGTTTGTATTAAATATACATAAAATTAATTGAAACTGTTACATTTGGATCGACAGATGAGTGAAGATTTAAATCAAAGCTGTAACTGTTCATTCCTCTTGCTCCATGTCCATAAGCTATAACTTGCAATGTAGTTTTATTTAGATCGACATCAAGATGCTGCAAAATAAGACATATAATTATAACAATTTATATTAGTATCACAATCAAAACTTTACACATACAAACATAAAGCTCTTGTATATCCTTTCATGCATAATGTAACGTACCTCTACATCAGTCAAGTCTACTTTCAACGTAATTTTACTCTCCGTTTGGGCCCAATATACAAATGGAGTGAGCATGTTGGACATTTTATCATAGCAACCTGACGAACAGAAATCTATCACCGTCTTGTTATCAGTAACAACTTATTATCGTTTACCTCTCTGCAGGTTCTAAAAATTCTGCAGCAACATGCGCACTGACGCTTTTATTTTAGTTTTCTACTTTGCACTTTGTTTGATCGTTCAATTAAAGGTAAATAAGCAGAGAAAAACCTCTCATTGTGTGTGTGTGTATGATAATCATTACATTGTTTCACATTAGATAATATGAAATGACGGGACCAAACGACGTATAAGGTCAATCGATGGGGTGAAGGAGACAGTCAGACAGGGACATGGGCAACCGGAGTTGCTGAGCTGGACAGCTCTGGACTGGAGTGCCAAAGTCTTAAGGTTTGTTTGCAAGGCTGTGTTGAGCTGTCCTTAAAGTCCATTTGCACAGAGATGCTCCTTCTAGATGTGCCTACTGTGTTGCACTTTAAAGTAAAAAATACACGAGATCCATTCACATTATTTGCATTTCTTGCATTCAGCATCTTTTCTTTCTCTCTTTTCAACGTCTAAATTTTTATTTATCTCGTTTTAAGTGCAAGTTTTTTTGAAGATTTCAAGTAACGCAAACCTACGATTGGACGTGGAGCAGAAAAGGAGGGTAGATGAAAAGTGCAAAAAGTTCAGCTCTCTCAGGAGGCTGTTCTAACCTGTTCTAATCTTCAACATGCCACGCGACGTTGCATTGTTTACCGTGGAGGGAATCCTCGGCAGACGCCAAACGCGGACGAGGGATTTGGTGCCAAAGCGCGTGTAGTCTCACTGGCGATGTAAATTTTCGAAAATGACAAACGCCGAGGTGCTACAGCTGGACGTGTGGAAGGGCGATTGGGGCCTGCCGTCGGTTGACATAGAATGTTTGCAAGTTTTGGTGCGTTGAATCAATGAGTATAGGTTATGACACGCGCACGCTGATTGATTTCAATACGGTCTCGTATTCATAGAATTCATCAAATACGACACGTGTGAGAAACATCGAGTACCTTTCCCGCAGCATTCTTCGACCAACTTAAAAATCTTTGAAAAACGCACCTGCAGCTCCAGAGTGATTATCTTAATTGAAAATAAGGGGTTCTTGGCGGACTTTACTTTTAAAAGAATAGCAGACGATAAAGCGATACTCTAATTTTTATTAAATTTTAATAGAATTTTCATTCAAAATTTATTTGCAAAGATGCATAATATTCTGGTTGGTCGAAGAAGAATTGAAAGGATATTTGCTGCCTTAGAAATGTATTGAAAAGCAATTCAAATATAGAGGTATCAGGATGTCTAAACTTGACTGGATACAATACCAGAATATAGGCCCAGTAAAATGAAACCAAGAAAGATATAAAAATAAAACATACCTAACTGCTTCATTATATCTAAGTTGATTTGTTGCAAGTTGAGTACTAATTGTGTTTCAACAGCTATCCAAGTCAAAACAATGATCTATATACTATTAGAAATTATAATCATATTGTTATTAGAGATTTAATGTCTATTAATTTATTTATGTCCTAATTTATCTAATAATAATGTAACATCTTGATGAGGTTGTAACTCATTTCTTAATACAGTGTCATGTTATTTATAGGCATATGCCAAATTCAGTGGGGTACCTTTAAAAATAAATCTAGCAAGCAATCCATTTAAAACACCAAATGGTCGATTACCTTTGCTTAAGGCTGGTCGACGTACCTTGGATACAGTTAAAGATATATTGCCCTTTTTTAGAGCAAAACATTATAATTCTGACTATACTTTAAATGATAAGCAATGCGCAGACGTCATGGCTTATGATTCTTTGCTTAAGGAAAAGTTGTATCCAGCCTTCCAATTTATATGGTATGAGGTATAGAAACGCCTATTAGAATAAAATGTAATTTATTGTTTATGAAATCTCAACGTTATTAAAATTAATTTATTCATAATAGAAAGAGAAATTTGTTATTAATTCTATTGAAAATCTGTAATTAAATGTATTAAAAAGTAATTTATTTATTCATCATTGCTGTTGTTAAGAATTTTTCTGAAAGATTGACATTATCTTCAAATTTTTACTTACTATTGTTTTGTTTAAAATGTTAGTTTATTAAATTCTACAGAATTTTTCTAGTGCTTTAAGTATAATCAGGAAAAGAAATTGTTAAGAAAGGCTTTCAGATATTATCTAAGAAAATGATTTTCCAATATGCAAAACAAAATTCATATTTGTATCTAAATAATAAGATAAATTGTGTAAGATAAGTTTAATAATAAAATAAATAAATTATTTGTCTCAACTAAATGTTAAAATATTTTTAAGTATGAAATGCATATTATTTTGGGTATATATATATATATATATTAGAAATATATATATATATATTTCTAGTATGAGATGCATAATATTCATTTCATACGTGTTTGCCCAGTCCTTTATATTTCATATAAATTATGTTAATAGCATTAGCAGGTACATTTTAATACAATTAGAGTCTTATGCAACATCATTGCTTTTGTAATAATAGCACAAATAACACAAGTATCGCTTCAATTATTTTTAGGTGGATAGATAAGAAAAATCTAGACGATTTAGTTAGACCATGGTACTGCAAAGCGCTGCCTTTTCCATTTAATTTCTATTATCCAGGAAAATTTGAGCGGCAAGCACATACCTTGATGCAAAGTTTATATCCTCTAGAAGATAATATAAATGTTATAGAAAATGAGGTATGTATAATAAGAATGCAGAATAATTTAAAATATATTAAATGCTTAAGAACATATTTACATAATGAGAGAAAATGTAATGTTTAAATGCAAAAAATCTTATTTAAATTAACTTTAAGCATTTATGTAACAACAGGTGTATTCAGAAGCACAAAAATGTTTAACGCTATTATCTATAAGACTTGGAGATAGAGATTTTTTTTGTGGACAACAGCCTAGCACAATAGATGCCATTATATACTCTTATCTGGCACCGTTGCTCAAAGCTCCATTACCAAATCCAGTTCTACAAAATCATCTGAAAGCCTGTACAAATCTAGAGAAATATGTGTCGCGTATATCACAGAGATACTTTGAAGATGAATATCAGACTTATGAGAAGCAGAGAGCTGAAAAGAATGCAGAAAGATTAAGAAGAGACTCTGAAATTGAATTTCCCAATAAAAGAAGAAATCAGATTCTTGCTGCGCTTGCCGCTACAATAGCAATGACCGGATATGCATTATCCACTGGTATTGTAGAGGTAAGTTTTGTTTATACAGAAAAAAATATAGTAGAATATCATAGACTCACGGAGAATTCTCGCGACAGAATTTATGTTGGATATTAATTGGTTTTCCTATCTTTTTATCTTTATTTTTCGAACATTTAATATGAATAGTTTTTATCATAATGAGACAAATCAATATATGTATTATATTTATTTTTACTTTTATAAATATGTACTATAGTAAAGTTTTTTGCATGAGAAAACTTTTTTTATGTAATATAATATTTATATTTTTACTTAGATTGGACATATTTTGTATAGCTAAATGTAATGTTTATAATCAATTTAGTAAAATATATCTGTGATATAAAGGAAGCATAAAATTCTTTATCATAAAAAGAAACTATTTATATAAATTTTTCTAAAAAAGAAACAGTACAAATGAAGGTTGAAGCTACAAGTAGCTTTATTTGTAGGTGCTAGTATATTTGTTAAGAAGCAGAAAATTTATTAAAATTCCTAAGAAGAAAAGAAAACGTGAGTATATATTAGTTGCACATTGATAATATATTTTTACATGGAAATTAACCAATTAATATCAATTTTTGCATATAATAAATACATTTTTGTTTCTTATCGCATACATCTTAAAAGATTGCGATAAATTCGTATATTCGCAAGTGGTTAGATAGCTTATTTTTATTTAGTCTTTAAAGTGGAAAAAAACTACATTCCTGTGTAAATAACACGGGGGGGGGGGGG
>NW_017277664.1:944492-993598 GCF_001594065.2 Cyphomyrmex costatus
GGGAGATTTAAGTATTCTAACATTAGATATGGAATTATATTTGTAAAGTATTCCAAAATGTAATATAGACTCCTCATTAATACATCTAATAAGAACTTTAAATATCTTATATACAAATTAATATTTTTGATGATAGAAATAATATAAATAATTTAAGAATTTATTATTCATTAATAAAATTTAAAAATTAATAGATAATATTTTACACAAATAATTAAGAAAATATGAAGCTTCAGAGAAATGGAAATAGTTAATAAAATTTTTCATATAGCTTTAAATAAATTTATTTTAAGACTTAATTTGTGAAATTCTATTATAAAATGATAGTGTAAAATATTCAAATCACAAAATTTAACAACTAATATATATATTTTTTCTCATTGCAATATTAAAAAAAATAATGCATATTTATTAAAGGTACCAGCAAAGGATGACGAAATCTCAGATGTACCGATGGAATATATCCTGAATGACGAGGATGATGAATAGCAGTTAGCAAAAAGAAAATTATGTTTTTACGACAAGAATAGAGAATATAAAATTATTAAATCCAGAAGAATATCTCGTTTGATGCAATATTTCGCAGTGATTTACGTTCGAAAGTTTTGGTGTGAAATAGTCTTATATTCACGACACAGGAAAAAAGAGAGGATGATATTACATAATGTATAAATAGTGAAATATATAACAAAATAAATATTTTGGAATATGACATATACCAACATTATTAATTTTTTCCGATTTTATATCGCATTAAGATACCACTTGTGGCATGGTGCACTTCTTCTGCGAAACTTTTAAAGTTGTGTATAGTGGTACCACCTAGAATAATTTTTATACCCGGATTTTGTTTGTTTAAATTATAAACAGCCAAACTTTCTTCATAAGTTGTACCTCCAATCATGAATATTATTATGTCTTGAGGTCTACAAAAATAGAACGATAATATATAATTGTATAATTTATATCTCTAATATGTATTTAGTTTTTGCTATTTCATTTATAAGTAATTTACCTTCGTGACATTATCATATTACCGAGATATGGGAATGCCTGCGTACTTAATCTTCCTTTTATTAAGTCCTCTAATGTTTCATTTATTAAAGGACAATGTTGCGTGTATATATTATCTACTCCACTTAATCCTTTGAATAACTTTTTGGTTATTTTAGCAACTGCTTCTCTATCAAATAAATTACTCTGTCTTGTGTTAACACCACTATATTCTAGTATATTATATACAAGCTGGAAATATGTTAGATTTGTATATTATATATGTATATCCATTTATCATGAAAACATTTAGTTATGTATAAATACCTTAATATATTTGTCTGAAACATTCCTCTTCTTAAGTAATTCTACTAAACCGTTTATATCATTGCTCGCATGTTTTTCATAATGTAGAGCATAAAGCATGACGAGTCGAACAGTATCCACATCTCGTACCTTCTGATTGCTGATAAGTGCTTTTATCTTGTGCAGCTGTAAACAACGATAAAAAAAATATATATATATACATAAAAATCTTTTAATCGTTTTATGAAGATACCACCTGCGAAGAATGATCGGTTTGACAACTTAATTCTTGTTCCAATTCTGATACTTCCAACAAATTGTGCTTTTCCACAAGAGATGAAAGTTCTCCGACTACTGTAACATGTTTTGATACAGTACCAGAAAGTTTCTTGAAAAGCGGATACGTCTCTACGAAGTGTTTCATATCAGCTATGCTTTCAACTTTTTGATGCTTCTTTGCTTTCTTTTGAAATTCATCCATCAATTCTTTTATTGTTTGTCCTATTTCTCCAAAGTTTAGGTACAAGTTCTGCTCAAGAATATATTCTTTTACATAAAAAGTCTTTCATAAAAAATGAAGTTTATATAAAGACTGAAGAATAAAATTATTCAAAAAATCAAAATAATTATATATAAAATTGCATTCAAAAGTATCATTTTTATTATATCTACTTGCTAGTGCTTCAAATATAAATGCACATATTAAATTGAATAAATTTTCTTACGTTTGCATAAAAGTCATCATGTTCCGCATTTAGAACAACTTCTTTCAATTCTTTGGAAATGCCTTTCACATGAGATAAGTTAACTCGATTATTATTAATTGTTAATAATTCGTGTACCATTGCTTGATACGTCCATTGATTCAGTAACGGCGTGATAGGATCATCTCTCCTATCAACTATTAGAAGGAGAGGATTAGATTCCTGTCTGAATTCAAAAGAACTTGATTCTTTACTGAGCACTTCTCTTATTTTCTCTGCTAATCTCTTTGCCATATCTGAACTATGTTGGTATCTAATATATGGACATTTCTTTAGTGATAACAAAACAGAAGTAATTCCTTGGACAGTTCTGTGTAAATGCACTGGATCCCAAGTCAATCCTTTAATTGTAACACAAATGAATAATATGAAAAATAGTCTTTGTTAAATATAATTTCTTACATCTATATAATAGCAACAAGTTCACAAAAGAACACTACCTTCAGAACAGGCATTTATTCCAAGCGAAAATAAGTGTGGATTAATTGCTAGATAATCTGCATAGAATTCATGTACTTCCCTGACTACCTCTAGCTCATCACTTTCCGCCAGAAGTTTTATATCCGCTTTGGCAATAATGTTACTAAAATCTAATTAAGTTTATTAGCAATTATTACTTTTAGTTTTCAGCTTACTTCTTCAACATCTAATTATTAAGAACATAATTTTTATAGAGGCATGATGTTACTCACAAATATAATATACTCCGTATTTAGGGTACCTAAGCTCCTTACAAAGCAAATCAACATTTTCCTTGGTCGGTCTTACAAATACTATGCATGTCAAATGTTTCAAGGTGTCGTTATGTGCAGCAGTGTCTATCCGTTCGAATAGGTATACTTCTCTCATCAATATCTCAGATTGACTATATAGCAAGCTAACTATACTTGTCTGAAATTTGAAAAAATAACAGAGAAATGGCAATTTTTGAAACCTATCAATTATTGTTTTTAAACAGCTGGGTTGCGTTCAGAATCATCATCTGAGTGCACCCAGGTGTCATGTTACTCTTGTTTATCATTCGTAAACAACAAAGATAAAACATCTGGGTGCATCCGGACAACGATTCTGAACGCACCACTGTTATATTGTTTATGTTTAAAGTGAAATATATATGTAATTGAAGAAGAAAAGGAGGGACAGAAGAGTTCAGCTATAAAAAAAAAAACAAACGTGATTCACAGCATTTATCGTGCTTACCGTTTGTTTATCCATTAACAGAACTTTCATACCAGGGCCGCTGTCATCTGTCATCCTCGTTATATAAAACTTCAAAGCGGTGACGACGTTCATTTTGACAGTTGGATTAGACCTTCAAGTGTGGTTAAAGTATTACGCGCACGAATATCTCACGCTGAATTCATATTTTTGTACATATACAGTCCACATAAAAACTTCTCAAGTGCCATGACGCATACTAACAAATTTTGACACACATACATAAAACTCGGATATAAAATGTCGTTCGCAATGGCACAGCTGTTCCCGATTCTTCGTTGATTGGTTCATTTCGAACATGGCGAGATTTGTCGCGTGACGTCATTCTGATTAAAAGCACATAAGAGAGATTATCTAAATTAATTGTCAGAACAGAACAGTAAGATCAATTAAAACTCTGCAATATCATTACTCTGTTTTCCTTTCTGCGATTGTGATTGGTCTCACTGTTTCGTTCCGCTGTAATTTCTGCTAACTCTGCTCCATGTGACGTCAACCTGAGAGCGGACTATGCCCGGGATTTAGCTGTGCCCATACAGGAAAAAAGTTGGGATGGCCGCTCTGAAGTTTCTCTCTATTTGATATTCAATAATTATTAAAATGTATGTTTTTTTTAGTTGAACTTCTTGCACGATTCATTTTTTGAAAGTATGACCAATGGCGGTCAAGTTATTTCCCTCTCAAGCGCATGATGTAAGCAACTGAAAAACAGGAATATGTTTTCGGCTGTAATTAGTCGATTCATACAGATTATGGAATATGGCTAATATAAATGCTCCATTTTTTTTTTTTTTTTAAGAAAAAAGAAAGAAAGATGACCGTGCAAGAGTCCGGCAAAAAGAACAGACCTTAAGAGCAGACCAATCGCAGTTGAATGAGAGAGAAATAATAGACTGTGATTGGTAAATTCCTCCGAGCGCCTGTATCGTAGATTGCAAGCATGCGTGAGTTGACGACTAGCCGGGAGCCGGGCCAGCCCGAAGATTGCCGACAGTTGTCGATAGTGTTCGTGCCTTCGTGGACTGTCGAGGTGTCGAGCCGTCGGGGATTGTGACCGATTGTCAGGAATTGTCGAGGACGGAGCGCGGAACGGAGTGAAGTGAACTGAACTGTTGCCGTACGCTTTGCATTTTGCTTTTACGAGTACTGATCCATGTGCGAGGCTTCCGGGACCTCTCTGCCCCCGTCCCTTGGCGATGCACCGGTGTGGCTTCTGAGAGTTCTGTAACGACTCGGGCGAAATAACATCCTCGCGGATCATCGGTGTTTTGCTTTTCTTCCCGGTCGGGCGTGCGTTCACGCAGATCGTGCGTGTCGTGCCACGATGGCCCTCAGCCAGACTAGCGTGGTGAGTAGAAACAAACGAGCGTGAACGTCGCGTTTCACTGGTGTTTACGCATTCCGGGCGATTTCTCGAGATTACGGGGTTTCCCTCCGGATTGTTCTGGATCTTTCG
Source organism: Cyphomyrmex costatus (assembly GCF_001594065.2). Classification (NCBI taxonomy): domain Eukaryota; kingdom Metazoa; phylum Arthropoda; class Insecta; order Hymenoptera; family Formicidae; genus Cyphomyrmex; species Cyphomyrmex costatus. Next base: position 949,230 of record NW_017277664.1, read on the forward strand.
ACATCTGCCGAAGAATGCCGCGGGCATTCGGCGGCGCGGTACGCTCAACCACGGAAGCATCGGGGAAGTCGCACCTTGGCTGAAAGATCCAGCATGATAGCACATTTGTGTTGTTCGATGTGGCTCTCCGAGTCTTACATACCGTCGTTTAATATTTAGATATCAAGCTGCGCCTTACATGCCACTGCGATATCTCTGAGCAATGTTTAGATGTTTTTGACTTGATTGGTTTCCTTAAATATATATATATATATATATATATAGAGAGAGAGAGAGAGAGAGAGAGAATTTCTTCTGATTTGGGATTTTCAGTATCTGTAGGTTCATAAAAATACTGGAATAAGCTAAATTGAGACCAGTATAAATCTACAAGTGCAGATGTCTATGTGATACACGATTATATTTCTTTTATGCTTCTATCTTTCAGAGTTACGTTTGATTATTATCAAAGAGGATTTAGATATAGACAAAGGTACTCATTGGAATGCGAAAGATATAGAAATAATATAATTTGCACACACTACAATTTATTTTTTAATAGCAATGCTTTTGCATATTTATAATTATGTAATATTTAATGTGACTGTTAAGATTAATTATAATTTATGGAAATATATGTGCTGTATACTTGCATATGCACTACAAAAATTTACTAAATTGTAATAAATATTTATTTGAATTATACCAACTAAATATTTACTAAATATAAATACATTTATTTAATACAAGAAAATTAATTTGATTTGATGATTATTTTTTATTAAATAAATATTTATATATTGTTTGTAAATGTTTAGTATTACTATTGGAAAAAATGTGTCAAATTTTAATAAATTTGTTCTCAGTGTGTATATATATTTTTAATATTCTTGCAACGTCAAAAGACTGAATATCACATAAATTGTTTTATGCACAGCTGAAGTTGTACAACACTGTGATAGAAGATGTAATATCAGGAGTACGAGAGTCATTTATAGACGAAGGTGTGGATGAGCAGGTTTTATTAGAGCTCAAGCAAATATGGGAAGCAAAACTAATGGCTAGCAAGGCTGTGGAATTAAATCCAGATCCACCAGAACCGCAAGTTCCTCAAATCAATACGCACAAATCTGTGTCTGTCAATAAAGGTAAAGGTGCTTTGAAAATTTCAGAGTTGAAAGTTAACTTAGAAAAATTGAATTTTTTTGAAACTTTGCATCTTGTTAAAAGTAACAGCCGTAATTGGTAGAGATTGAATGTATCATTAACAAACGACTTATTATGGTAAATTGTAACATAATTTGTACAAAATGGTATTAGTTGTAACTGCTATTAGTTGTAAAATATTCAGTAACGGTGATGCATTTTGTGGGAATAGGTCATTGCTATAAATTTAATGTTGTAACAGCTAATGTAGGAAATCATTTTGTACAACCATCTGCTGGAAACACAGTACCACAGACGCAACCTCAACAACAATCGCAACAGCAGCAGCAAGTGCAAGCACAGCCACAGCAACCGTCACAACCTCAGCAACATACACATCCTTCTACAGGAGCAACGTTGCAGCAACAGCAGCAACATTCGACGACGCCAGTGCAACAAGTGGTGACCGCTTCAGCTGTGCTTGAACGACAAGTACCCATACAGATCACCTTACCTCCACAAGCTGGTGTTCCAGATGCACCACAGCGTATCTTAAGCATACAAGTTCCTGCATCTGCCCTTCAAGGTAAAGCTTTTACTATATTTTATTTAAACTGAGTTGTGTAACACTAATTGATTTAACTTTTTATATATTTACATCTATATTGTAATATGAATATATAGATATATTTATGTTGGATCTTTTATTATTGTAATTTATTGTGAAGTTTATTCTTTTTAGCTAAACTTCCTGTACTTTTTGTCTTTTCTCCTTTTCTCTCTACGTTGGAAAAAAAAGAAAAAAAAATGAAGTTCAGTTAAAAAGAATAGAGGATTTATTTTGTAATAAAGTCTAAACACACATGTATACATGTCAACTATTTAACTATTTATCTATGTAAATAAAAAGAGAGATTATCTGTTTTTCTTTTCAGCAAACCATCTACATACAATTTTAACAGGTCCGGTAATTTCCGCCGCTATGGGTCTTCCAGCAAATTTAGCTTCAACTCTATTACAACAGCATGTGAATGCTACACTGCAAGGGCAAGCAACATTAACTCCATTACAAGTGAATCAACCTCTTCAAGTGGTTACGCAAAGTACGAACAGTGTCGTTACACAAAGGCCACCTCAAAATCAGGTAGAGTAAAATATTTAGTCTATGCAGACCGAGTGAAAACATAATGTAAAAGATAAGATAATTGATAAATGCCTACACATACACATACATTATATAAGTAACATACTATACATTATTCATTTTTCCAGCAGCAAAATAATATAAATCAGTTAGATGGAGGAGTCGGTGATTCTACTGACGATGACGATGAAGAGGAGGAAGAAGATAACGATGATGATGACGAGGACATTGATGAAAAGGAAGAGGAAGAAAATGATGAAGCTGCTGCTCGTGAAGAGGTTAATATTTATTATACACAGAGTGAGACATTTAAAACAAGTCACCTGAATAACTCGCTTGTTTTTTACAATAGAAGGAAAAGTATCAAACAAAAGTTGCTTGGTTTCGAGGGGCACATAATGTGATGTCAATAATTGTTTTGTAGGTGGAGGCATAAAGGATAGGCAAAGGTCAAATCTATCTTTTTAAATGGAATGATGTTTTTTTATTTACATTCTGATAGAACATTTTAAGACGAATACAGTGATCTATAATTGAAGGTCATTCAAGGTTACGCAAGATTAATAATGGAAAATAAATTGTTTCAAGACACTCTTTGAATAATGTCGTGTCTTCTCTGCTAGTTGGTATACCACTAATTGTTCAAGTATATCACGGTATGTAAATAAACATTGAATCGCATATAGCATTATCCATATTTACTGATCAAATTGAATTTATCTATCGATTGAAGTGCGTGTCTTGCGAAATATATAGATCATTATGGATGAAAATCATATCGACTTTTTCCGCTTTCGTATAACGCATTTCGCAAGAGTGCCTTGAAACAATTTATTTTCCATTCAATTATAGGTTACTGTATTCGTCTTAAAATGCGCTATTAGAATGTAAATAAAAAAACATCATTCCATTTAAAAAGACAGATTTGACCTTTATCTATTCTTTACGCCTCCACCTACAAAACAATTATTGATATCACATTATGTGCCTCTCGAAACCAAGCAACTTTTGTTTGATACTTGTCCTTCTATTGTTAAAAACAAGTGAGTTATTCAGGTGACCTGTTTTAAATGCCTCACCCTGTACATAAATTTCATGTAAATTGAGTGATTGTCTCACAAGAGACTTAATGTATTAGGAACCACTTAATTCCGAAGATGACGTTACGGATGACGATCCTGCTGATCTCTTCGACACCGATAATGTAGTCGTCTGTCAGTACGATAAGGTATGATAGTGATTCATATTTAAGTTTACGATAAAATGTAATATTCTACACATTACGATATTTCAACTCGGAGTCACATGCGATAACGTTTACTTTCAGATTACAAGGAGTCGGAATAAGTGGAAATTTTATCTGAAGGACGGTATAATGAATCTAAGTGGGAAAGATTATGTGTTCCAAAAGGCAAACGGGGACGCTGAATGGTAACTCTAAGTGCGATGTGAATATCGTGTTGCCCACAGTAAGCTCGACTCAGGGAGACTGCATATAAAGGCAACTTGATGATGTGTTCACGTGAAACTTGGTTAATATGAGAAATACCGATAGTTTCTACGATGATTCTTCTATCGATTGCATGATGCTGCCACAGGCAAGAATAAATGAAGTATAGGAGAACAAAAAATGACGAACATTATCACAATATTACAAACATCATATTGTTAATTTTGTGTTATATCTGTAGCCCTCTGAATAGCAGGATATTCGAGATATTTAGACATGCCGATTCTACTTATTGAAAGTAAATAAGTCACAAACATTAAAAATATTACTATATTATAAACGTAAAAAATATAATATATTATATTATAATATAATTTAATATAATATAATATATAAATTAGATTTTATTCTTTTATTCTGTTACTATCATTCAATCTTGAATATTCTATATTATTTTGTTAATTACATTTTTCTTTTATTTAAGAAAATTTAAGACCGAAAATCAAAAGGAACATAAAGAGTTAATTCATATAATTTTCATATAGTTCAAATTACGTATATGTAAGTTCAAAAATTGTACAAGAATCTCCTACTGTTAGTCATACGTTAGTGGAAACTTGCTTGTGGCCGAGATTCCTTCTATATAAAACAATTATAAAACAATTATTATAAAACAATCCACGACGGATTAGTTAGCTTTTTTAGCAAATGAATGAACTTAATTGGAGCAGGAGTACATTATGTATATATATTGACTGAATGATATATATATTGGCGAAAGCATCATATCGATTAGTGGATCTAGAGCCACTAACATCCGGATAATGAATGTGAAAATTGTGTATTCTATCGATATATACATAATATATACACATATATTATATACATATAATATAATATATATTTTGAAATTCTCAATTATAAACTTTTTCATGTGAAAGGAAGTTGAGGACTTCCATTTTCTATTTATGGAAAAAAACGATATCGTACGTATGCTTGAGTTGAAGGATTTTAAAAGATTGCAAAATCACGGTTCGTATATGTGATTTGGAATAATAAATGTGTCTTATTAATGTTACCAGGATTAATAAGTTCATTTAGCAGCAATAGAGAACAATTCAGCATTTAAGAGATTATTATCGGTATTTCGTTGAGAAAGTTTAAATTGATTGTGTAAGTGATAAAACTTAATTTTTGTTTTACTCAAAATCTTTAGAATAAAATATTGTTAAGTGTTATAACGTATTTTTCATTTAATTTTTAGATTTTTATTTAATATCTAGCAATTATCTATTTGGAATTGTATTGAAATTATATCAATTAACTTTCAGAACAATTTTAACCATCTTAGTCATTTAAGTCGTAAAATTCGTGAATTAGCAAATTTTGTTATTACGCTAAAATTTAAACAAAATCAATGACATGAGCGTGTATAAAAATTTATTCTTAAATTATAATTTATGAGTGGAGATTAATGTTTTATTAATTTAAGGTAATTATGTAATTGAAGAACAATATAAACAAATTTCTTTAAAATTGACAATGTGATTATTCCAAAATAGTGTGCAATTTTTGTATTGTATTGCATCACTACCGAAGATTTTTCAAATAATGATGTCATTTTTTATCTAGAGATTTTATTTTACAAATTTTTGGCCAAATCTTTAATTTCGTAAGATTATCGAAAAGGCGTATATATTTTATGAAAATTTTGGTAAAAAATCTTATAAAATATGATAATATACAGGTGCTGTTTGCAAAATATTACGATATCTACGTGTTGTTCGCTGTATGCCTTATATATTCCAAGTTTAAACTTCTTGGGATTTGGAAAATAAATGTTTCACAAGAAAACTGTTCTCTATAAATGTGCATGTGAATGTATGCATGTATGCGCATGTTAGTTTTAAAAACTCAGACAATCATAATTTCTTTAACAATGAGCATTCAAGAGTCCATAATTATTAGCATTTTCAACTGGGAAAACTAGTTCAACACTGATGCATTCTGAATGTAAATTTATTTGCATTCAATTGGACTTAGTGTGCATTAGTTTTCCCAGTGGAAAACGTTATATATTTTTTATTTGATCTTGTGTGTAATAATTGAAATCGGTACATGCTTATCTAAATTTTATGGGATTGTTTTTAATTAGGTTTTGTTCGATACAACTTCTGCTTCTCAAACTCATATTTACAGGCAGGCCACTGATAAAAAATATTTTATTAAATTTTTTACATAATAATATTTTTTACTCAATAAATTATAGATAAAAGTCAATTCTCGTTATTCTTCAAACAAAATATAATTATTTTTTAAATTTTAACAATATATATTTTTTAACATATATCATCTAGCATATAATAAAATTTAATCAATTTTATTCAAAACGCCATAAATAGAAACATTCTCAACGTTGAAGAATTAGGACTGTTGAATCTCGCAAATTCAATAGCTTAAATTTTCATTTGCGAAAAAAATGTGCCTATATATATATATATATATATATTATATATATATACATAATTTTTTAAATTGCTCTCATAAAATACTATATGAAGCTAGTAGAAAAAGTAGTTGTACAATCAAAATATTACAAAATGTACAAAACTCTAATTGCACATGTTAAAAATAATATCATAATTTTTTTTCCGAACATCCGTGTCTATTCTTCAGCGCATTTCTATCGAGTTTTTTAATTCGGCAACAAAAAAGGCAAACTGCTTTACTAATTAAAGCAGTTTAATTTTTTATCACATATTGAAGTCTATGTAGATTACAAATTACATATACGTTTAGATATAGGATTTGTAAATAAAATTATATATTTTGGATTTATATAAATTCATAACTGTGTGTCATCACCGATTTTCGATGTCAAATATATCAGAGATTCTGCAATTCCGAAACCAATCTCATATTTTTAAACAATCTATTGACATAATATTGCAGATAATTTGTATGCCATCTATCTGATTTCCAAGTACAAACGCAATTTTATCGCTCTGTGCTTCCTTTTACATATAAGATTGTAACATTAAATTGTAAATATTTAAAGGGAGCTTGTGACATGCAATTTATTAATTCCTCTTGTTTTATGAGCAAACAGTTGCAATTAATTATGTAAATGAAAAATCATAAAATTTGAGATAAACTCTTCCTAACGTGCGTTTTTGAGATATATTATTAATATTTTTTAATTTTATAAATATATGGTTATATTGATTGACTTAAGCAGTTTTACATTTAAAACTTATTAATGACTTATTAATACTGAAGATGGCTAAATTTTTGTCGAAACGTATGTGTACAATTTTATATCTAAAGATTTTAATATATATTTTTTCTTCAAGCGTAGGATGTTACGCTCTTTGTTATCACTGTTTATAAAATTTTGACATAAAGTTTAAATATTCAACAAACATGAATGTTATTGCAACTAAATATAATTGCGAGATCGAAACATCTCGTACATTTTTAGAAATTCATTAAAAACAATTTTTACATACGTTTGTAAAACAGTTCTTTCTTTTTTTTATTAAATATCGAATTAAATTTGTTTAATATGTACAAATACATTTTTAATATGTACAAATAGAAATGTTACAAACTCCTCTTTATTCGGGTAACTTAATATATAGAAAGATAATATATATATACATATACATATATTACTATGTAAAATAAAAACAGCAAAATCGTATTTTATGGTAATTTGTGAGCTCTTTTTCCTAATAGAAATAAATCATTAAGTCTTAAGTAAATCGATTGTGACATAATTTAATCACGTTTTGAAAAAAATTCACTGCGTTTTATTTAGTATCTAGTAAATACGACGCGTTTTGTAATATTACTTCATATCAGTCATGTTCTATATAAAGATGTATGAGTAGGCCATATATTTAAAGTAGACAATATCATTTCGCGACTATTTGAATGATTTAGATCGAGATCTTCCAATTAACTTAGACTAAAATAAATCATCTTTAATATTATTCTCAGAGAAGTCTGTATCTTGTTGGTTAGTACTAGGTTCTACCGTATTCATCTGTTCGTCAGAAACGGTCGTATTTTGCATGGAAGTTGGTATTACCGTAGATGTAATAACATTTCCATTGCTTTCCGATTCTGGTTTTCTTTTCAATTGTCCGACAATAGTTACATAATTAGCGGGTACCAAACCGACGTTCCTATTGTCGGTGGCTATCCACCAACCTGGTATACTTTTAGATTGCAGGGAACGCGGCGCCAGCCATATTTTTTGACCAGTTCTTAGGCTCAATTCCTCATTAGAAACCGCCATGAAATCGTACATCGCTGTTGCCACGCATACTGGATCCTCGCATTTCACCCATTCTTTCGGATCATTAACTGTAAATTTAATATATAATAAAATATATAAAGTATCAAAACATATCTTGAAAACAGAAATTACAGTGAAAAAAATTAGTTTATTTACAAACTGCATTGTATATTTTTTGTAAAATTTTTATAAACATGATTAGACATTTTTCAAGCATAAAAATTTAGTGACGGAAGACATAGATCGTTATTTGTAAAAATTTATTTCGTATTTATTTAGATTTAAAATATCCTTAGAGATGCAAAATAATTACCTTTTATTTGATTTTGCCTTATATTACTCGTTATTTTGTGAATTAGATATGGAATGGCGACAAATACACCGAGGAGTAAAATATTCATCCAAGGAGAAATCTTTTCGTTTGTCGTCGTCGTCGTCATCATCGTTATCGGTGTTTGTTCTCTGTTTGTTAGTTGCGATATTGATTGCTGCCACAAGTCTTCGACAGTATTTTGCGATTGAAGACCTAGCAATAATTATTAAATAATAAATTATGTAAATAAAGATAAAAGTTTTGGTCATATAAAAAGCTTACCAAGCATAAATAAAATCCTTCTATAGATCCATTTCATAACGCGGATTAAAGCAAACGTGCTTAATAATTGACCGATTGTTGACCGCAGTCTTCCAATATTATCAGCCACGCTTAAAATCGCACGGAAGGAATTTGTCAATGCAAAATATGTTGATTCCAGTAACATTGTGAGGGACGAAAATGTGTGTAATACAGTCTCTACTACACGAAAAGTCGATCTTGTACTTTCCTCTGCATATTGTTGAAACCTGCAATATGAAAAGTAAACTCTTTTATGTTTTCTATCTTAGAATCGTAATTTCTATTACTGTAATTTAATTTCAATCTCGGTTTAATTTATTCTTTATCTTTTTCTCATTCTCAAAACATCATAAACCAATCGTAAGAACGACGTATAAACATCTTGAAACATTACCTACTTAAGATGATTTCGAAATAAAAACTGACTATGAATATTGGTCTCTTAAAACAAGATGAAGATGAAAAGTTAATTAAAATTAGACACATTAAACAGAGATGGAAGTTAATTTATATTGGTAGAAATGAACATTAGTACAAGAACCTTGGATATGACTGAAGATTATACTTTTTCAAACAAGAATTTAAAATGATAACTCATAGGAGGGTTTAATTATAATAATTGAATTTACATTAGATCTGTCCTTTTTGTGTGTGACTGTATAATTTATACTTTTTCTTGAGTTTATCAAGACTGAATTGCTATGTTTCTTAAGCTTATTCTACAATAGGGTTAAAAGCCATAAACCTTAAGAAATCAACCAATCATAATTGATTCATATATATTATTCTTTTCATATTTAACAATAATTGACCAATTTCTTATGACTTATGATTACGATTCTATGGCAGAACAGGCATTAAACATGATATAATATTAATTAAAAAAGTTCTACATTTTTATTCTCTTTCATTATTTTATATCTCAGTAGTCTAAATTAGATAATTATAGATGACCTCCTTTTCCAATATACCTGTTCTCCACATCACCACTGTGTCCTCCAATTTGTCCATAGCTGTTACCAGAATAGGGAATGTAACTACCAAAAGATCCATATCCACCGTAACCTCTGTAACCTCCGTAACCTCCATATCCATAACTGCTGTAACCATAATTCGAACTGTATGGTCTATAATCGTTGTATCCTAAATAACTTTGAACTGGTTGGCGAGGCGGCAATGGAGGTGGAATGGCCCCAGCTCCAGTTTGAAAGGATGAGTGTGATCCTGGCATGCTGAACAGAATCAAAATCTTCATTGTTTGTTTCAAATATCATTAAGATGGGCATTAATCTAACCACTTTCTTTGTGGAGTAGAAAACTGTAATCTGTATATTTATTTTCAAATGTATAAAAGAATATTATTAAATGATTATCAAGAAAGCTGTATATTAAAACGTCAAGAGGCCTATCCTTTTTAGCTGAACTTAAATTCTTACACGCAGTTCATCTTTTCTCTCCAATGTGAAAAGAAAAAGAGGAAAGCTGAACCGTGCGAGAAATCTAACTAAAAAGAACAGGCCTAATATAACCTTATAATTAAAAGATTAAAAGTTTACAAAAAATAATCAAATATATTCAAAGTGTATATTTATTCTAGATACATCCTTTTTTATTTTCCTCCACATTTTTTTATATTTTCTATTGCTAAAGGTAAACAATTATAAGGAGTAAGACGTCAAAACAGAATATGATCGAATGTTGAAAGATTATATTGATGCAGAATTCGGTCGATCAGCAAAGTGATCAGACAAATGTCTTGTGATATCACCATGATTCTGAGGATTATTTCCTATAGAGACGCCGATGTCTTACCTGGTTGAAAAGCTAGAATTCCTGAGCTGATTACTATTGACAACGTTACTCCGTCCTGGTGCCATCGTTCTCGAATTTCTATTTCTTCTCGAACGTTTATTTCTCTGAAGATTATTGCGTTTACAATCGGCGTAGAACGATCTGCTAATCACGCTGATTACGCAGTTCAAAGTTCAAAACAGAAACCTTAAAAAAAGGAACCGTGCACTTTCTCACGTCCGAAGGATTCTCAGACGATGGTGGGGCGTTCACTCTTCAAGTCCTCACGTGTACTAGTTTTCCGTCTATTTCTTTTTCTTGAAGTCCGTGGATTTTGGATATCACGTAAATCACATTCTGTCGCGAAATTGCGCGAACGTCTCGCGTGCGATAAATATTCGTATTGACGTATTAAGGCACTCCAGATGTGAGCACTCGCTTGTACGCCTGCGAAAGGCGGACATGATCAATAAAATCGAACGACTTCGCGGTATTTTTAAAAACTCGAGTTTATGTTGCAATTGAAACAATATTCTAATATATTTTTTTATTCAATTAAATAAACATATACATAATCATATATATTTATAAGTAATATGTAAATTAATATATTTTTAATTAATATACTTATAATAATGTATATTTATAATTAACATGTATATTATAATTAAAATCACTATAATAAAAAGATTCACATAACATAAAATTAAATTAATGACGTATTATATGAATAACTTACATTTAAAAGTGATGAAACTTATAAAAAAATCATAAATTATATGTCCAAGACGTTTAATTATTTTCTAACAATTAGGAGAGATATATATATATATAATAATATAAAAATTATGGCTTTTATTTAATTATTATATCTTATATTGATTAAAATATGGATCACGTATATATATTTCTGTAATTGTAAGATAAAAATTAGAAGTAATTATACAGACACATTAAGGATTATAATATTTCAAGAACAAAAAATGTTATTGCTCACAGTAAAAGAATTTATTTAACATTAGATAAATTTGAATGTTATAATAATAATGATAAAATCATACATCACATAGATAATACTTAATACGTCGATTTTAAATAAAATATGCAACACGGACAATTTTGCAAACTTGAAGAAGCACAAAGACTTTCATCATATATATCTCTCATATACATATATCTCTCTTATATTAACAATTTTCGTTAAAAGTTTTGATTCAATACACTATAACTTTGATTAATTTAAATGTGCTTTTCTTCAAAATGACATTCTGCATAAAATGTGTTACATATGTGTGTATATTTATATAAAAACTGTGCAATATATTATATATTAACTTATGTCCAAGATTCATTCATTTTCTTTTTGTACGCATTTTATCATTTTGTTCATATCATTTAATGGCTTCTTTTTCACGGTCCTTCGTCTTCGCTTGAACTATCAATTGTATAGCATAACTAAAAATTGAAAAATACAGATGTTATGTAACATCAAATACAAATGGATTATTTAATATGTTAAAGCAATAAAAATATATTAATTTTTATTTATTAAAGTAAAAAAGATTTTAAAGCTAATTTATATAAACATAGAAATAATGTTTCAAAATTTTTAACTATTTTTTGTAATACTTTATATACAACTTGACTGTTTACGCATATCATTATATACCTCATCCAGATCTGGTCTTTTCAGTATTTCCTCGAGTCCTGATAATTTCTCGAGATAATTTGGCGTGTTGCAAGCGTCAAGTACAAAAGCAAAACCGCGATGTTGATACTCCTTGATCAAAGGTGTCGAGCAAGCTGTACAAAATGGAGATCTATGGGTGACAGTCAGTTTCATTTCGTGGCCCCAAAGCGAGCCTCGTATCGTGTGAGGTACGCCACCCAATAATCCTATCAGCGGATTGTCGACATTCTCTCGACAATCGTCCCTGTCGTTATTCATCAGCGCTCTAGCTAAAATTCTAAAAAAAATTATAAAAAATTGAACTATTAAACCATCTACATTACAATTTAACTTACCCTTGGAAATGCTGTGTTACTGCCATAAGTAATTCAACCGCTAGACCTGCAGCGATTTGCGATAAACCTGGCCGACTTACGGTACATTGCTGATCGAGCGTTCTATCAGTTTGTGACTAGAATAAAAATAACAATCACAGAATTATAAAATATATCTTGTTTAAATTAGTTTATAAGGTGATTTATATTATAAATTTTTTCCGGGACTTAATGATGTTAAAAGAAAATATGTACTCACGTTTCCAGGTTGCGTTATATCGTTACAAAAGTAACATCCAAGATCATGTCCTGCAGGGTTCTGTATCGTTAAATTAGGCGAGGCAGAATCAGATAGATTGCGCATACCATGTCGTTGTACCGTATACGAATCGAAACCTAAAGCAGCGTTGATAGCTATTTTATTCGTTGCGGCACACAACAGGGTTGGCAACCATCTAGCTTCACGTGAATCCAGAAGCAAAAACACCACGTCGTGATTATTTACGAGTTCTTGAAGTTTACTCACAGCCTCCCTAGTCATTTCCATCATACTCTGGCCGACTACATGACCAGGCATGGGAATATGCAAGACCACACCTTCCACATTCTGCATAAGTGATTTATTGACTGAATTGAATAACTTTCTTTGAAATATCGTCTCACGATGCAACAAGTTTAATAGACGTATACTTACCATACTAGGACGTATCCTAAGTAAAGCATCTTTCGCGGCATGTACTTTGTGTCGGCGTTGTACTGCATCTTCATGTGTATACAGACTTTGGCGCACAGTATTGCTGTGCGAAACGGTAGAACTATCTACGAGCGTCATATTATTAATACCCCAGCCAAGAAGTACTCTTGCCACGGAACATCCAAGTGTACCGGCACCCAAGAGAAGGCATCGTAGACCACTGATCTTTTCCAAATCTAGATCAGGAACAAGGCGCCATTTCATCAATTTCAGATTTAAATTGATCGCTCTGTCTGATAGTCTAACATAACAAATATAAATAGCATTTTTTAATTTTTGTACATAAAAATCGTCGACTTGAAAAACTTAAACTTACTTGCTAGGATCCATAATGTTGGATAAGTCTGCGATGTTAGGACCCATTTTTCCATTTATATTAGCTTCCCATCCTACTAAATGTCCTTCAAAAATAGTTTCTCTCATGATTTCTATATCTTTATTTTCTTTGACTCTAAGTGTAAATATAACTGCAGTTTGTATTTTATCACTCCTTATGGACAAAACTTTGATGTCGCATGTAAAGCAATATGTAGGACAATGCCATAATAATAGGCACAAAAGATTTCGTAAGGGCCATCCAGGTTCTGCACTTGCGCAAGGATCATAAAATGCAAAGTATACCTCCTCCTTTATCGAATAAAGATAAATTTAAATTATTAATAAAAATAACAAAAGATTCTTTTATTTTTTGAATAAAATAAAAAAATGAAGAATAAGAGCATAACTTCGTCAAAATGTACCTGTTCTGAACCTTTTTTGTTGTTAACGCTTAGTTTTATATATTCAACTCCCTTAGACAAACTATCAACATTCAAATCATTCTTTCCAGATACAAAAACTGTGAAGAAGTTTCTCGATTTTGCATCCAGTTGAAGAAAGCTTGTATGTAATTTATCTATTTGATTGGACGTAAATTCGCCAGATGCGTATTTCATTGGTGCGACCAAATAAGTTTCCGGGAATGAGAAAGGAGTTGGATGTGCAACCCAATAATGAAACTTATACTTCTTGAGATCCGAATATGCAAATATTAAGAATATCGAAAGCCGCGAAGGCTTTTGCAAGGCTGTACCATCTTTGATACTATCAATAATGCATTTACCCATGGTATCGATAAACTTCTCAGGATTTATCTGTCTGAATGCTTCATAGGTATTCATGTTAATCATATAGCCACAGCATGCTATTCGAGAATTGTGAGAAGTTGTTTCCAAGTTTCTGAAACTCATCTAAATGGAGCTTACCCTGTTTATTACATTGACATAGAATTTAAACACAATATTAACTATATATTATTATTTATACTTTAGTAGCAATTTATTGATACTATTTTAGTTAAATGTTACAGGTATAATATATTCAGCTAATATTTGAACAATATTTGCTAATAATTGTGCTACTAGGGATATTATTATTAAGTTATTATTAATACACATGCAAATTACATTGCAAAATATTGTTTAATCTATATTTCCTTAAAAAAACATTAAATCATATTAATAATTAATAAATCATATTCTTATGCCAGTAATACTTACTCATTAAATGATGTACAATCAAGTATTAATGGGTTAGTCCTTCCTTCATCCATCGATTGAAGAGAAAAACTTCCCCACACATGTATCTTGATTTTTTCATCTAGTTTCAACTTGTCTATTTTCAATTCTGCAAATTTGGCCCAAAATGTTGGATCTGTTGCCGTTTTCAACTTTGTGAATCTTATTATTTCAGACATCTTTGGAAACTAATAATTTTCTTAAATCTGAAGGACAAAAGAAACGACAGTAAATAAAAAATAGATTATAACAAAAAAACAATAACAATACATGTGTACCGTTATCATAAATAAAGATAAGATTTCACAGATACATTAAAACATCATATACACAAGATTATTCTATAAAAAATAATCTCCTTGGCATTGAACAATATCGCAGAAAAATGCATGATACCGCAAGTTTGATCTTATATCACTTTTGCATTATAATTATACATCAACTTTTAGAAATGCAATTCTTCAAGTCGACGATTACGATAAAAAATGTAACGAACCTAGATATTTTGATAGTGGATCATGCCCTTCAAACAAAGAACATCTTTATCTGTCTCTCTCTTTCTCAAAACTACAAATTAATATTAATTAACACACACGCATATCAGAGTTGATTGTCAGTAACAATCGCTGCGAGTGTAAGCAAGTAGCGAATAGAAAGCGCATATATACAAACAGTAAACAAAGACGAACGTCACGTCACGTCGACCGCTGTTGAGTTGCGTCTGCGTCCGCCTGAAGTGAAGTTAGGCACAATCTAGAGCAGTGCGTCACGTACATACCTGACTTCAGACACGAGGAAAAGACAAATATACGAACTGCGTTTTAAGAACAAATATTTGAAAAGAATCGAAAAACTCGATCGAATGGCTTTATTAATCATTATCAGTTATCAGTTTATTTATTAACAATTGTAAATTAGAATTTTATTAATATTATTTTAAAAGAGGAGCGTTTCTTTTCATTATAACATTTATTCTGATTGCAACGTGTCACAACTTATTGACGCTCGTTTTATTTTTTCCGTTCTTTTATTCTAAATATTAATTAATCTTATTATTATAATTCTTATTATAATCTCCTAAATTCTTGAAAGTGGATCAAATTTCACTGTAAAGAGTGAACATCGAGCTAATCTTAGAAAAAAGTGGCCCAATTTTCAATTTTTAAGAGATTTCATTTTTTAGAGTAAAAGATTCTACTATTCCAAATAATTTAGGAGAAAATAATACAAATTATAATATGATATAAGAATTTAATAAATATAATTTATCAGAAGTGAAGCGCGGAATTTTACTTCATTCTAACTTCAGAGCGCTTGAAAATAATATATATCATCCTCCACTGTTTTTCTATCCGTTAACGCGAACGTGAAAAATCTTTTCGCGAAAAGAATTTATGTAGATGCTATCGATATGCAAGCGTGATTGCACGCTGCTTGAGCAAGTGGAACGGGAGGGAAAGGAGTTAAAAGTGCATCGAGGCGGTCGCGAAGATCGCGAGGACGATGATTCCGCAATCTGCAATTGGCTGCCAACGCATTTCTCTTCGGAGCGACACGACTTATATTGCTTCAAAAATTGTTTTCGATTTGCAAAAGGTAAGATCTCTTGAGTCGAGTGTAAAACCAAATATTTTTTGAAAGCATATTATAAAATTAAAAGAATTGTAATTAATTAATGCTGTGTTACGTAATCATAGTTATCGTATTTGCAAATATATCGGCAAATGCGCTTGAATGCGATCTCGGTCGGTGGCGCCTGAAGTTGGTCACCGAAACTGCGGCTGCGCTGAGCAGGCTGCGTACGTCGAACTGGTATCGTCGCGCCAATATGGCCGCACGGTATCGGCTGTTCGCAACGACGCGTCTGTGAGAGTGGGCTATCCGGAAGGGTGCCTAACTGCCCACCGAGGCAGGTCCAGGGAAAGATGTCGGACTACCTGAGATCCGCGCTCGGGTACCTGAACGGCGGAACCGCCGGCAACGAGTACGTCGGTCAGACGTTGGACATCAACAATGTGAAGCTGAGAGTGACGCGGCTGATCGCCGAGGGTGAGTCTATCATCTCCGGCTGGTACGAATCTCGGCTTACTGTCACAAGTGTCAGATCACATTCCGGCGACACCTCCTATCCGTGATTACAGCCGATAAGGTCGATCGTGTCCTATTTTTCCTCGTGTCGTGAAAAAAAAAAAGGCTGTAGATGATCGCGTGGAAATAAGGGCGGAGGAAAGGAAAAAGGAGCCAGGATTTCATCAATCTCGCGTGTGACATCTGTCCTTCTGTCATGTGTCAAGCATGTTTTGACACGCGGCCAGACAGCGCTTCAAGCACATTGCCATAATCTATTCTGACGTTAGCATGCGTCTCTCCTTCCTTATCGCATGCACTCACATTCCACAGATTCCACTTTGACTCGAATATTATTGGATATTACTATCTGTTCATCAGTTGACTGAACTTATCGTCTATTTTCTTAGAAGACTGTCTAGATCTTTCAAAATACAGACAATTTCCTTTGCTCGGTTCTCAAGTTTGCAACTTCTTTGAGAATGTATTGCAAAGCTATCTTGATATACCTTTCTAATTATATTTAGAATTTATTGATTGTATTAATATAGCTGACATCAGTTGAATAGTCGTACATTCCCTTTGTTTTATGATGCTGAATATTGAATCTGTATCACAATATACAGGAAGTTGATTTATTAAAAAGTTCAAGTTTCTTTTGAAAAAATTTGTATTATAATTTATTTGTAAAATTTTACAAAATTTGATATGTGTAGTGACTTTAAAAGATTATTTTTAAAAGTAAAAACTAAATAATGTGTATATCGTCAGGGAATGGAAAGTTACTTTTTAAAAGTAACTAGTTACAGTTACTCGTTACCGAGTAAAAAATGTAACTAGTTACAGTTACAGTTATCGCTTTTTAAAAGTAACTCGTTACAGTTACCGTTACTTAAAAAATAACTTTTCGTTACTTTTCCGTTACTTTTTTTAAATCAATTTAAAAATGTACTTTTGCATTTTTTTTTTATATGTAATACTGACAAATATATATAGTTTTATTTAAAAAAAAAAAAACAATGTAGAATGGCTCAAATAATAAATTAAATAAAAGTAAAATGAGAAGGGTTACGAGCCAAAAATGAAACAGTTTATTTCCGATAAGAATGACGATGACAATGTAATTAAATGTATAAATATATATTAGAACAACAACATGGATAAAACAAGATAAAAACAAACGATGTTTCCACATTTATTGTCATCGTCTTTTAAACTGTTTCGCTTTTGGGTTCGTAGCCCTTCTCATTTTACTATTATTTAATTTATTTTTTAATTTTTTTTAAACACAATTTTGTAATTATAAAACCTGTAAAATATGCAGCAAACACTGAAATATTTGTATGTCCTATGTATTACATAGAAGATAGAAGTGTAAAATAATTACTGAATCATAACGGCCGAATGTCTAAGAGCTTTCAAGTCTTATTGATAAGCGCTGTAAATAGCATGTATCCAATCGAACCGTGTTCAATCGTATGCAAAGTAACGACAAAAGTAACTGGAAATTTCGTTACCGTTACCCAAAAAATGTAACTCGTTACCGTTACAGTTACCAAAAAAAGAAAGTAACGCAGTTACCAGTAAAGTTACCAAAAAAGTAACTTGTAACTGTAACTTCGTTACAAGTAACGAGTTACTTCCATTCCCTGTATATCGTATATAATATTACAATAATTCAAAAAGTTTTTCTTTAATTTTTTACACTAATTATTTCATTTTTGATCAGAATTTACTGTATTATTGAAATGAAAAAATCTTTGTTTTTACTCTCTAATAGACATGTAAAATACAAATTTTAATTATGAAGTTATTATTCTAAAATGATAGATAATTTATAGTTTAAATAAATTACATTGTTAAATATACATAAAAAAATGTTTTAATTAATTTTTATAATTTATGTTTATTACTTACAATAGATGTGAACATTTATAGAAATTTGCAGCTCAAATTACTATTTTTTACATAAAATATATGGGGGCATTATTTAATCGTAGTAAATTACATTTATTTTTGCACATGATAAAACATGGGCGAAAGATATATAGTTCTCGTAATCGAATTATGTATCATTATTAACATTTAGATAATTTGTGGCAAACATCGTATCAACAGGTGGATGGGCATTGGTGTTTGCGGTAGAAGATGTCGCTACAGGAAAAGAATATGCACTTAAGGTAATAAAACTAGTTCAATATCATCCTTTTTGCAACTTATATTTTGTTGTATTGTAAAAAGATTATTTTTATTATTATAGAGACTTATTGCTGCTGATGAAGATGCAAACAGAGTCATTATACAGGAAATAGATACATTGAAGAGATTGTCGAATCATCCAAATATTATTCAGTTCTTGTATGCTCAACGACTAGAGCGAGATGAGCGAAAAGGATACGAGTATCTGGTTGTCACTGAACTGTGTCCTGGTGGTACCATAGCGGATATACTCAGGAACGTATCTGTAAATACACTGACTCTCGCCCAAGTGTGCAAGATAGCCTATCAAGCAACACGTGCGATACATCATATGCATAGCCAGCAACCAGAACCCCTCGTGCATCGGGACATCAAGCTGGAAAACTTTTTGCTCGGAAGAGACGGCCTTGTGAAACTTTGTGATTTTGGTAGCGCCACGACACAGCAAATATTACCGGATCCATCATGGAATGCTCAAAAACGCGCCTCTCTAGAAGATCAGATGGCCAAGTATACAACCCCCATGTATCGTGCTCCGGAAATAATGGATACGTGGAACAATGAACCTATAGGGCCTCCGGTGGACTGTTGGGCTGTAGGATGTATATTGTATTCTTTAATTACGTTGCGACATCCTTTTCCTGAAGGTGAGAAAATCAGTGATTTGTTAAGTACTAAGTTGAATAGATTGTACAGATATTATAATTGATAATAAATGTAAAAGCATAAGATAACTCATTAGAAAGGATATAATAATATTGAAATATCTTTGATTTTTTGAAGATACAAAAAAGTACTTAATATGATTTACACAATTTCAAAATATGAATATGAAGAATATAATTTTTTCCTTAATGTCTCAACTTATAAAAAATAATAATTATATATATATATATAGAAATTTATTGAGGAAAAACTGTAAAAAATATTTTTAGACGTATAAACTTGAATGTGCATGCTAAGTTTAAGTTTGCTTTTTGTTATATTCTTGCACTAGACTGCACTAGAACTTTTTCGCTTTCAAATATCAAGCATATACTTATTTCATTTTAAATTTTAAAGTGTACATTTCAGTTTTAGAAATCCAATATTATTTAAGCATTTTTCGTGCAGGTAACAAACTAGCAATCGTAAACGGCAAGTATCCACCGTTACCACCCAATCCACGGTACGCGTGTCTGCACGATCTGGTGAAGGGATGCCTGCAAATCTCGCCAATACAAAGATTAACGACAGCACAGCTCTTGGAACGTCTAGCGGCAATCGCCGAATCGAACAATTTCGATCCTAGAGAACCGCCGCGAATCGAAGTCCCAATCAAACCGTCACCACCTCCACGACCAACACCACCACCACCAGCACCACCGTCAAGTGTGCCAGCGTCGGTCCCTCGTTCCACCACGCCGGTAACGATGCCACCGCCAAGACCGGCGCCCGTGCAAACGGCGGTGTCCAAAGTGCCGGCAACTCAGAGCTCGACCGGCCTATTCAACTCGCTAAGAGGCGGCGCCGGTAGCATTCTGCGCAATTTAAAAGATACCTCCAGTAAAGTGATGCACACCGTTCAACAGAGTATGGCTAGGACAGAATTGGACGCGAGTTATTTAACGTCACGCATACTCATTATGCCGTATCCAGCCGACGGAATCGAATCCGCTTACAGAGCTAATCACGTGGAAGACGTAAGAGTATTTCTCCAGACTAGACATCCACCGCCCGCCAAGATTCAACTCTACAATCTATCCCGTGGTCGGCCGAATG
The DNA here is from genome assembly GCF_001594065.2 of Cyphomyrmex costatus. Taxonomy (NCBI): domain Eukaryota; kingdom Metazoa; phylum Arthropoda; class Insecta; order Hymenoptera; family Formicidae; genus Cyphomyrmex; species Cyphomyrmex costatus. The sequence goes on from NW_017277664.1 coordinate 970,000, forward strand.
TTACACGACTCCCCGGTAGACACATTGATTGTTCGTTCGCCTACGCCACTCCGGAATCGAATGCGCCCATGCTTTTCGCTCTGTACCAGATCTGTCAAGATATCTATCAATATCTGAACGCTGACTTCAATCACGTGGTGGTGCTATACTGTACTGTGAGTATGTTGCAATCTAAATTGCGTGATTAAACGCTTGTTAAATGACACAATAACATGATTATTCTACTGGTTTGTCTTTACAGGATGGGTATCGAGCGAGTGCCACAGTGGCATGCACTCTGCTGATCCATTGCAGGGCCTTGACCAGTGTTGAGGAGGCGATCGCTCTGTTCACAACGAGACGCTGCCAGCCGCCGCATTTGCAACCTTCTGAACTACGCAGTATTAATTACATGAGTATGCTCAGTAGCGGCCGGCCTCCGCATATAAAACCGCTGGTTCTCCGTTCCGTTATCATACAGCCGGTGCCGTTATTCACCAGAGCGAGAGATGGCTGTCGACCATATATAGAAATTTATAGTAACGGCGCGTTGGTCTTCACGACGAAGAAGGCTAATTATGAAGAAATGAAGCTATTTGGAATGATGGAGGGCAAGGTCTGCCTGATTCTAGGAGACGCTGCTGTACGCGGTGACGTCACTCTAGTAATATACCACGCCAGGCAGCAGCTCGGCCGTGTAATTGGTATTAAAATCGCCTCATTACACTTCCACACTGGTTACGTACCCATCACCGAGAACGCCTTGACATTTGAGAAACGCGATCTGGACGATGCTCCTGAGGTCGGTGGCAAGTTCCGTATTGTGCTGAATGTTATGATAGGCGAAGAAAACTCGAAACTGTCGAGGGTGCCGGCGCCGTGGGAAGCGGAAACACATGTCAAGCTCGTACCGGATCCACTGTTTGGTTCGACATTGGAAATGGAAGAAACTCTGGAGAACTTCAGGACAGCTTCTCAAAAGGAGGAGGTAGAATGTTTCGTTATCGTTAAATATACATTATAATTGGAAAGTTGATGGTAATCGGTAATAATTGACGTTGTAGGCTCAGAAAGTATCGCCGAGTGAACCCGACAAGATTTCACAACACGAAGCGGTACCTGAACAACAGCCAGAACAGCCAAAGGAGGAAGAGCCAATCAAGATCGAAGAGAACAGCTTTCAGGAAGCCGATTTGTTGAATCTCGGCATGCCGGATAATACCAATAATACCTCAAATACTCCTGCCACCGCGGCGGCAAATCCAGGATTAGATATCTTTTCTAGTTCTAGTCAGAACGAAAGCGATCTCTTAGGTGGTTTCGGCGTATCGGCGTCGCAGGCCAAGGCCACCAATTCGATACCCTTAATTAACAATAACTCCTCTACTAACTTTTTGTTCGAACACGACAATTCTACGACAAGGAGCAGTAACACAAGTAATTTGAACAACAGCAATTTGAATATGAATGATTTATTATTCGGACAGAATCAGACAACGTCAAGCAATGTTAAAGAAGTTAACGACCTGATGTTTGATCCATTGGGCGGGAACGTTTCAGGCAATCTTCTCGGCGACATCGCGGCGACAGGTACTGCGAAGCTGAACACCGCTAAGAGTCCGAATTCCGAAGAGAACTTCCCACGAAATGCCAGTGTACCAAACTTCGCTGCTCAAGCTAACAAAGATCCATTCGCCAATCTGGCTGGATCATTGGGCGCTGGTCTGGCGGGCAGTTGGAACGGCACGCCAAGAAATTCGAATACCCCTCAGTCAGCAAGTCCAGCGCCTGCGAGTACACCGATCCATTCTAGCCCGAACATGATGCACAAAACCAATGCGACGACTAACGAGACCAATGGCGCAAACAACGTCGCCTCGGACAGTGGTAAAGCGAAGGAAAAGACGAGCGGCGATGCGTTTGAAGATCTGCTCGGTAGCCAGGGATATAATTTCTTCAGTTCGCGCAAAGCAGATAAAGATAGCCCGAAGACAATAAATCAGATGCGAAAAGTGGAAGCGGCCAAGTCGATGGATCCCGATAGGTTAAAAATTGCTGAGTGGACAGAGGGAAAGAAAGGAAATTTACGGGCCTTACTCTGCTCCCTACATACGGTTCTATGGCCGGAGGCTGATAGGTGGCAACGTTGTGAAATGCATCATTTGGTCACGGCTGCGGACGTCAAAAAAGCTTATAGGAAAGCTTGTTTGGCTGTACATCCAGACAAGGTACTTGAATCTTATCAAACATCATTATTTACACAATTCTTTTTATTATGTAAATATTAATGTTTTTTACATTATTTGCAAAATAGTAACATCTTTTAATTTTCTAATTAATGTTGAGATAATTGATTAATAATAGCAATATATATATTTTGCATACTTAATTATTCATTTTTAATTAGTAATTAATTCTTTTAACTTTGATGAAATTAAATTAAATAACAGAAATATGTTTTAATTAGTATTGTTTAAAATAATATAAGATGAATATAAGCTAGTAAAGAAAAAAAATTAATCACTCTAAATAATTATTTTGTTAATTAAACATTACTTTTCTTAGAGTAGTTTTTATTTCAAAAGTAAAAATTTAACGCGAATCTGTTTCTGTGTTACAGCAAGCAGGTACAGCAAACGAGAATATAGCAAAGTTGATTTTCATGGAGCTGAACAATGCGTGGAGCACGTTCGAGAACGATGCGTCGCAGCAAAATCTATTTAGCTAATTTTAATGATTGTTATCCGTTATTGAGAACCCGTCTCTGTAATTAATTTAGTTCCTAGCGGAAGGGGAGCTAAGAATGGAGCAGGAATCTCGTTACCCATGAGATGACTGTATCCATGTAACTGCATTCCGACTACGTTATTTTAGCTGTAGAGAGAAAGACAGGGTGCGAGAGAAAGAGAACGAGAGAGAAAGTAAAGTCTTCAGAGACGACTGCGAGTTCAGCGAAGCGGTGCTTCAGGACGCGTCTCCTTATTGTTTCAACGCCTTGTAAACCTAGTTAAAATGCTCCCAATTATGGCAGTGCGGCGTAACGTATATGTATATAACGCAAATGTACATTAAAAAGAGGATTCCAAATATACGAAGCTATTTTCCGGCCGAAAAGAACTTTGCACTATTGTCCACTGAAGATTCGAGGATTGCCGTAGAGGTATTCCGTACGTCACAATATTTATCATTATTTTAATTATGAAAACAAATTGCAATAACAAAAATTATACAATGCTGCTAAACTGATGTATACTATATATTTTACGAAATTATAAAATTATATTTTATGCGTAATTATTGTTATACTATTGTGCAAATTTATTTTTTCTGATAATTAGGACACGGAATACCATTACTGGTAAACAAGATACTAGTAGAAAAAAATCTTAAATGGAATAAGCAATTTTTAATATATTTAATTAAATTAATTCTCTGTTAATAAAATTAAATAATTTTATTAAAATCAATTATTTTGATTAATTTAATAATTTAACGGAAGCATGAAGTGTTATACAAAAGAAACTTAATATTACAGTTGATACAATTCATTTTCAAACTTTTATGTGAATAATTATAATTTTTCCCAACATTAAGTGTCCGAACATTTTTTGGTTTATCTTTAACAGATATTCTTTGACTAATTTAAAATAAAAATTTTTTTAAGTAAAATTTTGAAGCCTATTGCAGTTTTTTTATCTTTAGTAATTAAGTTTTAAATTAAAGGTTCCAAAAAGCAGTGTTTGGTTGAATTTGAATAATATATTTAATAAGTGTATTTTCTATGTTATTTAATTATTTAAAAATGTAGTTTGAAAAAATTTTATATTTGTCCACAGATTTAAAATTGTGAGCAGACTAACAACGAAATAAAAACCGAATGTTTCTTTATACAATCCTAAAGTTTCCAGTTGAACTCCTTAAATCCTGATTTACATATTTTTTTATATTTTTTAGTTCTTCCATATGTGACATCTACAGTCATCAATCTTTCATAACTCGAAATTATGATTTTTCTTATTTTGTTACTTATATCGCTCGAAAAAGGATTCAAGTTGTCCCAAGAGACATTATCAAATCAGGTTAGAACTTCCGGGACACTTCGTATTAGGAGGAGCTCAAGAAATCCATTCTTTTTTAATTCATAGGACACTGTGAGAGACATTTATAACGGGCGTCAGCAAAATCCACGAGTGTTAGTGGCATTGTCAGAGAGCCGCCGATACACGCAAGGACACACGTACACCAAGAGAGACAGGCGCAATACATGAGTATGCCACGAGCGCGCTCGTGTGGACCACAGGATGCCACAGGGGTGAAATTTAAAGGGAGGGGCTGCTCTCGCGAAAATGGCCGTTACACACGGGGTAGATCGTCCGGGGGTGGACAAGTGACGGGTGGCTCATCGTCCGCGTCCTCCGCACCGACCAATTGACCGAGTGCCTCGCGACGATTGACACGGTTTACCCGATCGACGGCTATTATGCGGCGGTGGCTCAAAAGCGATCCCTGCTCTGCTCTTCTTAAACCCCCACCAGACGCGCGACCTTCTATCCCTTCCGTCAAGAGGTAAGGTCGTCTCTGTTTTGTGCATTCTCGAATCGCGTACGGATTACAGTGTTTAGAATGTGATTTAGAATCTCTTCCCTTTGAAGTGTGCGTGCACGCTGTAACGCGAATATATGTGCTTGTTATAACATAAAAGTTATTTTGACAAGTGCAAAAAAGAAAATGGAACAGGGTAACTACTCTTGACAGATGAAAGATACTGTTAGAAATCTTATACTTATGAATTGTTGACATTAATAAATTATTGTTCGGTTCGCGTTTTCTTCGTAATACATACAATGGATTATTTTTTTTATAAATATTTATAACAGTGCAGGATAGATAATTATAAGTATCTTGTGCTGAAAAAATTCTTCATGGAGTATAATTTAGAAATGACTTGAGATAAATTATACATCATGCACCCGATAATATTAATAAAATGCTGACAAAAAAAAATATTTGTTAATATAATTAAAATAAAGTATTGTTGAAACTTATCTGTCATAATTAAAATAAAATATTGTTAAAACTTATCTGTCATACGTATTAATAATATATTAATGATACACATTAAAATAGTAATTTTTTAATGAAAATGTTTTTTTTACAGATTAGGCCCACGCTTCAGCAATGTACATCAAACAAGCTAAATAGAAAAAGAGGAAGGGGAGCATAAGGAAAACTGAGGAAGATGCCTAGCTCCTATACTGGAGTTGTAATCCTCCTCTTGTTAGGGACTTCTGTGTCAGTATCCGGTACTGCGGATGCTGCCAAGTCTCTGAGAGCGGCGAAGGCCAGGCTCAGATCATCTTACGCATCGTGGCGGATAGTGGTATGTTTAACTCAGCCTCAGACTCCTTTCAAGGCAGACGTACAGAAAGCATGGGAGGAAGCGAGACTGGAATCTTTTCATGCGGACATGGATGTGTCATATATAGAAACAAGGATGACACCCATGACAGATTCCTTGTTATATCCCCTGTCAGTGTTAAACAAATTTTGTACAGACATCGAAGGCGGAAAGACAGTATTAAGCCTTATTATAGGAGGAGGATCGGCAGCCAGATTTCTCGTTACGGCTGCTGCCGCCTTGAACCTTCCAGCTCTGTGGTTACCGTTTACGCACAGAGACTTTCTTCGCCAGGTATACATCCACATTCACGAACTTTGTCGCTTATATAATTACAATGTCTTACAATACAAAGATAAAAGTGATTACTTTTTGTTTACAGGGAAATCTTGGCCGGTTTGAGAACCGTATAGGTTCCAGTCCCAAAGAAGTCGGAGCAGCAGCTGCCGCTTTAATGCATCGGGCTAATTGGCACGCGTTTACTCTCCTCATTGATACTACCCTCCTGCCCGTCACCCATCTTTTACAAACGAATCCACCAACGTTAACACCTCGTGCAATTATACACCTTCCGACAAACGACAGAACTTTAAGATTAAGGCTGAGGCGGGTAGCCGAAGAGAGTGGCAGTGGTGGAGTCGTAGTAATGGCCTGCGACCTGAATAATGCCCGGAAGATTCTCGGTGCAGCCGGCAAGTTCGAGATGCTCACGGGCAGATTCTTGTGGCTCTGGCTGGATCTTAAGGCGGAACTGCGACCGAACGAGCCCAACATCATCAGTTCGCATCTTCTTCACAGCTCGCGTGTCGCCGTTGGGACCGACGACAATTTACGGCTCTTGGAGCGAACAATAAATCTCGCGTCAGACGATAAGCGACTTCCCCCGCTGAATCCGCTGCCGAGTCTAGCCAACGATATACATCGGCTACAAGAGTATAGATGGCGAGAGGAAAAGATCGTGATTAAGCGAGAGGACAAAAGTTTCAGTTTTGAAGATGAAGAGGAGGTCGTGAGACTCCCAAGTGACAGGGAACTTAATTCCAAGAGTTTTATGCCGGTCGGAATGCTTGCGCTCAGACCATCTGGTATCAAAATCATGGGCGGTGACACCATACTGACTAGAATGCTGAGAGAGACCTCGCAGGCTTTGGACGAGACTTTTCTAGAAACAAAGACGAGGCTGGGTCGTATGCGCGAAGCGCAGATCAAAGAACAGTTTGTACCGGAATGCTATTCGGATCGTAATACTAAATTCATGAAGAGCGATACACGAGAAAATGTATCTGCAATTTTGACGAGCAAATTGAGAAAATCCATGGGACAAATCTCCAAGGACAAGGCAGAATTCCAATTGCTGAATTTGCAAGCCGTCCGGTTTCCCGGGAATAAGACTCAATTAAGGTTCAATTTGTTCTTAAAATATTTGTATCTATTACTAGAAAATGGAATAATCAATGTCATCAATGTTTAACAGGTGGACTAAGGTCGGCACTATCAAGGGAGGCAGGGAAGTCCGTTTAGATACCATAATCTGGCCGGGTGGCGGCATCATGCCGGCGTATCTCGAGCAGGGCGGCGAGAAGGTCGGGATGCCGATTTATAGTATCGTGACCGTACAAGCATCACCTTTTACCATGGTCACGAGTTTGCAAGAGGGTTTCTGTTTGCGCGGCCTCACCTGCCGGCAGGGTAAAACCATGATGTGCTGTTACGGCCTGAGTATGGACTTGCTGTCTTTGGTGGCGCGCGAGCTTGGATTTCGTTTCAATCTATATCTAGCGGAGGATGGATTATTTGGCAAACAGAATAACCGGAACGGCACATGGAACGGTGTGATGGGTGAGCTGGTGTCCGGTCGGTCACAGCTGGCGTTTGCGGCCTTGAGTGTATCCACCCATCGTGCCAAAGTGGTGGATTTCACCACGCCGTACTACTTCAGCGGCGTGAGTTTTCTCACGGCGCCGAAGCTACGTTCTGAGATACCGCTATTTGCGTTTCTGTTTCCGTTCAGCACGGAGCTATGGATCGCCGTATTTACGTCACTGAATCTCACAGCGATCGCCGTCGCTCTCTACGAATGGTTTAGTCCATTCGGCTTGAATCCCTGGGGCAGGCAGCGCAGCAAGAACTTCTCCATCGCCTCCGCGTTGTGGGTGATGTGGGGTCTCCTGTGCGGCCACCTCGTGGCCTTCAAGGCGCCAAAGTCTTGGCCTAACAAGTTCCTTATTAACATTTGGGGCGGCTTCTCCGTTATCTTTGTGGCCTCGTACACGGCTAATATAGCCGCCCTTATCGCTGGTCTCTTTTTTCATTCTGCAGTGAGCAATTATCATGATAAAAGCGTGAGTACCTTGACTCTTTATAAATTCACGAGTGTTTATAAGCGATAAGAATTAATACAGGAAATAAAAAAGAAAGAATTTCTGAGAATATAATTATTTTCTATTAATTATTTAGTATAGTAATTATTTACATAAAATTCACATTAAATATTATGTCTATAGGTAATACACGGTTTTGGAATTTAAATAGCAAAAGAAAATATTTATTTCTTGTTCTATCTTGTTTTCGGTCACATGTGTGTATGGATTTAGATTTTTGAATATATTATATTACAGTTGTTGTCACAAAGAGTTGGTGCACCGAAAGCTTCCGCGGCCGAATATTATGTGCAAAAAGCGAATCCGGAATTATGGTCCCACATGGCTCGATATTCCTTGACAAACGTCGCTGAGGGTGTGGAAAAATTAAGAAACGGTACCTTGGATATTTTGATCTCGGACACGCCGATTCTGGATTATTACCGAGCGACCGACAATGGTTGCCGCTTGCAGAAAATCGGCGATACTATCAACGAGGATACTTATGCAATCGCGCTTACGAGAGGACATCCCTTGAAAGAGAGTATATCTAAAATTGTAGCGAATTATACAAGCAACGGATTGCTCGACATTCTGCAAGAAAAATGGTAAGCGATACGCAAAAATAAGTGCAAAAATTGGATAATCGATATCGGTTCGCGTGCGACTTTTCTTTTTATTTGCGCGATAACGAGAGCGTAATAATTACCTTAGACGAAAATACATTAGGTGATAAATAAAGTTCGACGCGCAGAATATGTGCACTGCGCGAGAAAAACATAAGCAAGTATGTTATTTATCTCTTTGAAAATTCACTTCGCATAAAATTAATTTATTTGGAAAATCACACGTGTATTGAATACAGTCTATTATATAAAACATATTGTATATATTAAACATATATAATATAAATTTACTTATTAGTTTTACAGCTATTAGTTTTATATATTTTATACGTTTTTTATATGTTTATTTAACAATGAGATCATCGGTATTAAAAAAAAAGTATTAAAATCAGTGAGGTAAACACCTTATATAAAGCGAGCTAATTTCAGGTACGGCGATCTACCTTGTCTGAGCGGTCGAGCAGGGATGGACTTAGATTTTGATCCAGGTGGTCAACCCAGGCCACTGGGAGTCGCATCCGTGGCTGGAGTGTTTTGCCTTCTCGGGATGGGTGTGGTGCTCGGAGCAATTATATTGGCGGGAGAACATCTCTTCTACAAATACACGCTGCCTCGATTGCGACATAGACCGGAAGATTCCATCTGGCGTAGCCGCAACGTCATGTTCTTCTCGCAGAAACTGTACAGGTTTATCAATTGCGTGGAGTTGGTCTCGCCGCATCATGCTGCTCGCGAATTGGTGCACACGGTGCGTCAGGGCCAGATTGCATCGCTTTTTCAGAAAAGCGTTAAACGAGTGCGTATCCTCGATTTTTTAAAAGGCTCACAAGTTTGCGATTTAAATTCGATAATGTAAAAACTGAAATAATTGAAAAAACTTAAGAGATATAATAAAAAATTTTAATAAATTAATAATATAATTAAATTTTTTACTTAATTTTTGTAATTCTTAGAGATATAGTTTATTTGAAAATTTATGTTGGGGCGTACTTAATTTTAATTTGGGCGATACGATTAATTTTATTTTTAAATATCTACAATGTTTCCATGTTCCAGAAGGAACATGAACAACGTCGCAGACGTAAGAGCAAAGCACAGTTCTTCGAGATGATTCAGGAAATTCGAAGGTAAGGGAATATTTTCAAATTTGTTAAAAAATATAATTTTTTTTCTCTGTTGATAAGGCCAAAATTTTTTTATAATCTGTCACATCAGAGCAATAGGAGAGGAGATTAGAAAGTGCATAAAACTTCTGAATATATTTAAATATCTTTCAGAGTACAACAAGAAGAAAAGATCGAGACGGTACCCGAGGAGCATGAGACCGCCAAGACCACGAAAAAAGATGAGAAATTGGGAAAAGGTAGAGAGAGGAGTCGTAGCAAGAGTCCACTGATGCCTCGAAGTCCTAAACGGTCAGAAAAAAGTAGAAGCTCGACAAACTTGTCAGCGTCTCGTTTAGGATTGTCGCCGGTGAATCTCGACGCGCCAATGAAGCCGCGCGAGTTCACGCTCAGCAGCACTAATTTGCGCGCGAGAAGTCCGCTAGAGACGGTAGGGCGTAGATTGAGCCACGGAGACGGCGGATCGCCGCCGCCGCGTCTTGCTAGCTTCGGTGGTAGCGCCACTCTGCGTCCATTAGCTCCTACCAGAAGCGATTCGACTAGCGGTGGCACACCGACCATTCGTCATGATTCTACCGTTGGGGGTGGCGGCGTGCCAACGCCGAGATATCCTCGCAGTCCAGCCAAGCGAGGTCAATCCTTCCCGGTGTTCGCTACTCTGAGACCACCACACTCGGCTGGCTATCAGTCCAGGAGCCCACTATTGTCGCCCAACAGCGAACTCACATCCGCCATCGGGAGGAAATTATCACGCGAATGGGGCTCCGGAACTATTGACCTCACCAGGTCATCGGAGGCTATAGGCAGTGGTAGTGGCGGCGGCGGAGGTGGTAGTCGTGGTTCAACGTATACCCTGAATCAGGAAATGACGCTTTCCTTGAGTCGTCCCGGCGAGGAGAAAACACAAGAGGAAATGTTGTCGATCAAGAAGCCCATACGGCGTGCTAGGAGTCACGAGAATCGCGACAGTAGTAAGCTAATGGCAGACCTGCCGTCGCCGAGATTGACCCAGCCAGTGGTGGGCGGTCAGTTTGTGAGCGAGCGAACCAAGAAGCAGCTGGACTCTGAGCTGAAGGCCATTCTAACTGCCAGGGCTCACCACCGCGACCTGCATCCTCCTTGATAGGAGACCGCCCAGTATTAAGGGAGAGTTCTTGAAAGCAGTTCGGTTTTTGGAGGATTGCTGAGCCTTTGAGGGGCTTTGATTGATTTTAAGCAATATCAGATTTATAGGTCAATTTGTTAGAGGAATCCAACAATTTATCAGAGAAATTAAGAACTAGTCAGAGGCACGGTGATACGAGTAAATGGAAAGAATTTTCTGCTGTTGGAGTGGGGGGGGGGATGAGGTAAAAAGAACGGAGAAAGATCTCTTTGATTGTTCATACGTTGTTACGTACATTGATAATATAGGATAAACAAAAGTGCTATAAACTCTAGTAGTGATGTCTTAAATAGGTAGCGAGACACATACGAGTACTAAGATATTTTCTTGTTGACATTTTAACTCTACATTAACCGGCAGCCTGGGGTGAGTCTCTCTCAATTGCTATGGTACCAGATATTGTACGCTGCAGCGTTTCTCAACTCCGATCTTCGACGAATTCCGTCACGATCTTAGTACGTAGTGGATAGAGCTCTTCCAAAAATTATCTCAAAACCAGTTTATGTAAAAAAAGGCATTCATCAGGTCAGGTCTGTCCAAATTTATCGAGCGGGTCTCCATCCGCAACCATTCGCATCACTGACTCCCAGCGACGGCGATCGATTAGCCGTACATCAAGCGCACGAATACAACGAACACCATGATTTATGGATGCAGCATCGGGCATCTATTCCCATTTATCGTTTCTTTCTGGCGGTGACGATGGAGAGACGGGGGCATTTCGCTCACGAATAAAAACTCGGACAGGCCACGTATACTAAGATAATCCCCTTCGGGGAGTGTAAATATCTCGAGACACAGACTGTCGTTTCCTCGATCTCTCGTCTGTACTAAATATTGTAAATACGGCGGAACTCTTATTCCGGATACCTCGTCATAGGCAAAGCGTAACGCGTAGCGAAAGTTGAGAAACGCTGGTCTACCGAACCTCGTCGAATTGGACTGCATACTGCCACTTTAATAATTTCTGTGACTGCGGAAGGAGAGAGACTCGCTCGATGGACTCTCGGCGTAGAATGACCACTTAACGCGAGATATGTGTTAAATCTTACAATTATCGCGCATAAGAAGGAAAGGATTTGGAGGTCTGACGGAATTCTAATCGAGTTAACGAATGTATTCGCGGGTTATTTGATACCAGAAATCGGACCCGGCAAGAGAACAGGGAGTGAATATCTAAACTACACAAGAAGGATCTTCTTTTTCGCAGCCACGTCGCGAATTCCTCGTGACATCGCAATTATCTCTAATTAAAGCAGTGCCAAACGTCAGTATTAACTTCGTGACTCAGTATTGACTCTTCGACTTTATTTACTTTCATTCGACATGAGAGATGTGCAATAGAATGTATATTTTAGCCAGATAAAAGCGCCGGGGTCCGGTATTACGCGATAACTTTGCTCGTTCGTTCGCTGTGCGACTTGGTAAATCTTTGACCCCGTGGTCGGCGAATTTATCGATTTCTTCCAACGGTTTTACTAGACTGATAGGCGAAATTTTATTCAGGAATTGTAAATGAAACATTATCGGAATTGAATAATTGTTACTGATCGATGTGCATGTCTCCCATCTTTGTCTATCGAATTCTTTCGATTCACTTGATGAAAAAGGGGGCGAACTCACGTCTAGTCTCATTATTATCAACTTAGATAGTAGAACGTGGATATGCGTGGGACTAAAAAGATGTAAAAAAAAAAAAAGGAGGAAGACGAGATTCGAATTAATTACTTTAAAGAGAACGGGAAGATTCGTATGAGCGAGGCCTTAGAGGAGTAGTCGTATCCGCCCAAAAAAAAGATACTTTACTTAAAACTAGTACTGTACTCTGTACTCGAATATTTCACTACATTATATTGTACGATAGAGTATAACATAGACATTTAGTTTCATAGCTCTCCTCGGTAGAACGCTATTGTATTCAGAAAATTTAAACTAAATTCCTCGTCGAGTCCTTAGTAGGTAGATCTCTCCGTGTGTGAGTGTACGTGCGACTATTTTCCCCAGGAACGCGGCGGCGACGGTCGCCGACGGTCGAACGCGGACGAGCCGCCGTGGGAGCAGAGTATACTTTTCCGGTAGAGCTAAAGCGTCATTGTCCTCGTTAAGTAGGTCGTGGCTAGAAATCCTGAGGGTGGTTCCTTCTGTCCTACGTGCGTCAATGCGACGCGACGCGTTTTGCGTTGCGTCGCGTCATGCCGGAGCCGCTCGTTCGAAATCGATGAAAGTGTCCTGAATGATTGCACCTACGAGGAGGTCACCGCACCCAGATTTGCGCTCAGCGAAACTCGCCAAGCGTTTTTACGAGCGCACTAAAACGATTCCGCCGATGACACACGCACACGCATACACGACACGCCGCGTCTCGCCTACGTTTACAAAGACACGTGGTGGTCTTGTCACGTGGAAAGGATCACTCGGCTCTCGCTCGCTTCTCTCATCGATCCTCTAAAAACTTCTTCGTTTCCGTCATATCGCTGGGATAATTTGCCGAAGGAGAAGCTAAGGCCCAGTAGTGTAAGATTGATTTTAGTTTCAGTTCAATTTACCTGTTAATTTGTTTTAATTCCAATGCCCGTTTCTACTAATATAAACTTTAATTATTTAATAACTTTAATCTCGATTTATCTTACTCTATAATTCATAGAATTAGAAAAAGAGTTAGTTAAACCGAAATGAAAATTAAATTGTATTAGTAAAAACGGAAAACGGATATTAGAAAAAGATAATACGGAGTCTACAATAGAAGTCGTTGCGGTTGTAGGGTCTAGTCGTAGAAAATCGACCAGTCGTAGTCGATTATTCTTCTCGACTGTAATTAATTAATTTTCTACGCTCGACTTCTATTGTAGACCCGGCATAAGTTAAACTGAGATTAAAATTAATTTTACATTGATGGAACCGGACTTAAGATGGACCTTCTACGTAAACCATTCACGGCAGACTATATAGGCGTAATCTGTGCTGCAATTAATTCAGGAAGTGATCAAAATACAAACATATAGGGGGCCAGTCTAGAGTCACCCGCGCCTAAAGAAATCAAAGATAGACTTATTAAAATTAATTTATATAAGCTGTAATTCTCCTCGTGTAACGTGTGGGTTCTTCCAGTAATTTAGTTCAGTAGAGCTCTCTCTCTCTCCACTCCCTTCTTCTCTCTTCGTTTTCCATTCGCGTTGTTCCGTTCTCATGGGTTGGGAAAAATCCCCTTCTGATGTCTCTCGAGGATGTCCCTTGTACATAACGTGTCTTCTATTAGATACCCCTGAAGGAACACTATTGCACTGAATTAAAGGTCGAGCCCCCCTACGTCTTTGTGCGCCAACAAGAGCCTGTTAGACATCACACGCACGGAAAGATAAGAGCAAAATGTACTTATCTCATTGTCGTCATCGTCGTCTCCGCGACCTCCTTCTGAGATGCAATTTCGCGCGGTTGCAACTCTATATCGCGATAACGACGAATGCCGATGAGCGTTATTTGGAATCATCAATTCTAGATGTTATCTCAGCGTATATTCGATTCTCCGAGAGAGAAAGAGAAAGAGAGAGGGGAAAGAGATGTACACGGATGATATATGCAGAATCATAAAATAATTTCCAATAAAAACCGTCACTCTAAATAAATAACTAATCTGTGCTCTCTCGTTCGATAACTTACAACTATTCTTTGAATGTTTACCATCAAAAGTATTCTTCGAAGTATTGATCTCATTGCAATATAGCTGTACTTATTATATATACAATATATATCGATGTATATATATGTATCTGGGAATTGCCGGCCTATAACGATAAATGAAGATATACTACATTCCACGCGATTTTCTCCGTGATACATGAGTTTCCAATGTGCGATATCTGAGATCGCGTATAGAGTGCACTCGCTCTTCTCTTTCCACCATTCCTCCGCGTACCTCGTTCTCGACGACGACGATGTGAGGGAGAACGGGTACGGCCCGGAATGTATAACTTATGACTTATGCGAAGAAAATTGTAAGCTTCGTCGTAAGTTGACGTAATAAAAAGGGGATAAGTATAAAAGAAAAGGGGAAAAAAAAAAGAAAAACTCGCGGAGAAAACGAGAGCAAACGAATACACCAATTAGAACAAAGCAGAGTCCGTAGGTTCCGAGAAACGCATTCACGGCGGATTGAGTTATCGGATCACATGATCGAGTCACTCTCACTATCATTATCGCGTTGATTAATGGCATCATATTAATTCACTCACTAACGGGCAATAAGATTATTCTACAAAGCACTGCCATAATTTGAACTGTTGTTACGTTGATTTTGGAATCCTGCCAAGTAATACCACTATTTGATATTCGTCGAACGAACGGGTCCTATCCTGCTAAGTGATGAATTAATATGCAAATGTCTCGCATGCTGCTGTCCAGTGTTTACTCCGCAGTGTTTATCGCTTTGCAAAGCGAATATCGCTCTATATTCGCGAATAATTAATTTCGCTCATTTCATTTCCAGTTACCACTTTAATACGATTTTCGATACCAATATTCGAGAATGCAATTTTTTATTTTGTGTTCCCATAGATAGTTGGATTTATCAAAACCAGATCTCACAAAGTAGTTTTTACCACAAATTTTATTGGCAGGATGTCAGCGGAAACAAAATTTGCTGATGGAACATTCAATGGTCAACAGAAATTTGCTATTTCGTAACCATTTAAATAATATGTAATTATAAATATAATACGTTCTGTTTGAATAACATATTCCATTTAAATGATACATTTCATTTAAATAGAATATGCCACGTTTTGTTTACGAAATAATAAATTCTGCTTGGTTTCTGCTGACAATCTGCAAATAATAATAGAGACTGCAGTTGATACCAAACTGGGTAAACTGTTAGTTACTATTAAGATCTGGTCTCACCAACTCCGATTAACTTACTCGACCGATCGTTACATTGGAACCGACCAATCGCATTTGCTATTCGGCCGATTAGATCGATCGAAATTGATGAGACCGATCCTAACATTTTTCTTACTTGAAATGAAAGTAAATTATTATGTTATTAAATTACGTCGTCTCTGCTCCTTAACGCGTCAACGCACAATCGCGACAAACAATACCGAGAAATCTCCGTCAGCTATTGCAATTATATAGGATTCCCTTCCAGTATGCGACGTCTTGATTTGTTACTTGGTAAGGAAGGATCGGCTATAACGTAATGTAACGCGTTAGACTTTACGGAATAATTAATCGTAAGAGATTAATATAGCATGTGGCTCTTCCGTTTCGTATAACTGCAAAAAAAAAAAGGATTACCGTGGCGTGTATCTCGTTTCTCGACGCTGTACATTATTAAATGCGAATCGTAATGCGCATATAAGGCGACAGTTTAATCCTCGAGCGGTCGTACCGGGTCGTTCTTAACTCATTATATTTCTTACTACTCTACTTTCTTCGTGCGTTTAACGCGACGTTACAGCTTTACACGTGAAACGGAGATAGCCGGAAAACGACGAAAAGCGAGAGATCCCAATTTCTAGTATCAATGTACGAATATCAAGAGTGATAAAATGTTCGTCTTGAAACGCGACACTTCGAATACATATATTCGCAAATATATATTCGTTGTGTTGGTGTTATGAATCGCTTGAAATATGCCCGATAAGACCACACTTGCTTCGCGATAACGTAACTCGAGGATTAAATGAACGTGCCAAGATTTTACACGTGGATGAGACAGCCTGGATCAGTTCGCGTCCGGCTCGCTCTCCGATTAGCGACCGATAGCTCGGCGTCGTAGCACACAAATATGATGAACGAAGAACGAAGGAATAGACGCCACGAGGATCCCTCTTCCAACCGCGGTGACTTGTTGGCGTACGACATTAGGATAGGTTCCTCGTAACCTACCTCGTCTCTCTTGTTACGCCTACTGCTACACTGTTATTGTTGATGAAAACTCCATATTAATAAGAAATAAATATATTATCTCAAAGCGTAGTTATATAATATATATGTACACACACACATCTCATCCTCGTTTCAGTTTTGTTAGATAACGAGTAGAACGTGTTAAGAGCGATTGTGAAAGACGAAAGCATGTTCTCAATTTCTTCTAAATTTAATAATATTCAAATTTTTTCTTATCTCTAATCTATAAATGTGCAATATTTGACTAACGTATTAATTAATAAAAAAAATCGGCCGATGAATTTCCTATAAATAATTTAAATAATATATACGTAATTACTACACAATATCAAAACTTATATACATAATTATTATCTACTCTATAATTTTTGTGCGTGCACTATTAATACTTGGTATATGTCTACCGCCAGCTGCTCGTGTATATTTATTTTCTTTCATGTATTCCCATGTAAATTCGTTCTTGAAGTTCTCCACTCGATCAGATGGCATCTCGTGCAAAAATGTAAAGGCAGACATAATAGTGACTATTAAAATCACAGAAAGAAGTAATGAAATTAATATCGATTGATTTTCAATAAAAGCGGAGGATTTATGTCGTTCACGACATAAATTTTGTGCCTGTTTCTATCAATATAAAAGTATTTACGCAGAAAAACGTATGGGTCCGTATTGATAAAATTCATGTCTCGATTACTGCAGTGGTGAATCCTAAATCCGACGCTCCGAAATAATTTTTTTAACTTTACTTGGGGCCTGTCCAAATCTAGAAACGACGCGGTGTATTTCTTCACGTCCCACATGAAAGCAAGGCGTAACGATTAGCAACTCAGGAAAATTGTAAAGCAACAAAATAACTTAAACACTCAGCGACACTCACATATAAATATGATGCGAAGCGCTTGTTCTCTGCCATAATTTCAAGAATTTTAAACATATCGTGAGAAGATACCCACAGCATAAAGAAAGTCCCGCCAGGTCGAAGCATATTGTAAATGTTCTCAAATCCCTGTCTGTTAACAGAGATAAACATGATTATTTCCTAGAATTTCATGCAATCTATATGGAATATTCTCGCACATTCTCGATATTAAGTCAACTTGTGAAGCTCGATTAGCCTTATTTTCGAAATACGTTTTATCGCGTTACGAAAGTAGAGAAGTACTTCAGAGGATTATCTCGTACAAATATTATAATACTTGACTGTCATGATAAGGTCAAGATGACTCGTCAAATCTTAGATGTCATTCAAAACTTTATATGACGTCTTAATGAGAAGTCTCAGAGCAACTTCAGTGAACTACGATTGAACTTAATCAGCACTATTTTATTAAATAATACAAATAAAAGTTAATTAATTAATTATTAGAATTAATTAATTAATATTATGTAATATTATTAAAAGTAATTAATTAATTGTGTTTAATGTTTCAAAAAGAGATTAAGAACAATAAATTGTATATTATAGAGATTTTATTTTGAGGTCAAGTTAACCGTCGATTATATAAGTTAATCAGAGTTTGAACAAAGTCATTCTAATATTTCTTATCAAGATTTCATGTAAAATGATAGTCAAGATAATATTATCTCGATCTTACTATAACAGTCGTATATTACTTTTGGATACAAGACGAAAAGTCCTTTACCGGATATCGTTGCAAAAATGCAAAACGGGAAACGAAAACACGTGGTCGAACTCGGCGATGTATTTCTCGGGCAAACCTTTTGTCTGAATGTCCAATGTCTCGTATCTGAGCAGCTCGTCGATACCATGCATCCTATTTGCATACTCGACCATGTTCTCGGAAGCGTACCTTTGTGCACAACCCATTAAATCGATGTGCGATAATTAATCAAATCACTTTATTACTCTCTAAAACTTTTAGAGTGAATCTCACTCTTAAAAATGGAAAATCGAATTATTTTTTTTCAAAAATGGCAATTTTCACTCGTTATAATTGAATGAGATTCTACTCCAAAGAATTTAGAGAGTACGATTCTGTCGTTTTTGCCTTCCTCTTGTTCTCACCTATCATCACTGCATCTTGATTAAGAGCTGGCAGGAGAATATTCCTTGTTATCTCCCCGAAACCGGAATCGACGTTTATACATTTTCCTGATACGTCCTTCAACTCGTACTCGAACTCTTGTACGAAATGTGCCACGTTGCGTTTCTGTATATCGTCGGACATGGCATACGTGAACGGATTCACCACAGTTTTGAACAACTAGAAAGAAACTGCATCGACATATACATGTAGATTGAAACTTATTTAAATATTTATTGACGAGAGTAGGGAACTATCAGAATTATTACATAAACATTTGTGCAAAAAACGAGGAGACATCAAGTTTTATTGCGATTATTCTCTATAGTATAATAAAT
This sequence comes from Cyphomyrmex costatus, assembly GCF_001594065.2. Taxonomy (NCBI): domain Eukaryota; kingdom Metazoa; phylum Arthropoda; class Insecta; order Hymenoptera; family Formicidae; genus Cyphomyrmex; species Cyphomyrmex costatus. The sequence continues at coordinate 988,942 of NW_017277664.1, forward strand.
CAAACCACAGAGAGTCCTGTATCGGAAATCGTTGTATCAGACTACAGTGTTTAATTTATTCCGAAATATTGAAACAAGTCTCATTAATTATTAATATAATACGATATTCTGTGTAAAGAATAGCAATTCATAGAACATAAAGAAACGGACTGCTTTTTCAAATTAAAAAAAATTATACGAATCATCGTGAAGAAGTTCCCCAGATAGCATTGAAAATTCGTAAAAATCTTTTTATTTCTGACTTACAATAAGAATTCCTGTTTCGCGTTTTATTTCTGTTTTAGCAATATTTTTAAGAGTGTCAAAAGATTTCACCTTTATATGTCCAATTGTGAGTTCTTTTTCAGATTCAAAAAGTACTTACGTTTTTTTAAATCTTTTTTTATTTCTTAATTTTGTGTAAAAATAAATCTTACGTTGATATTTTTCCAATTTAAATATTACTTTTAAGAATAACATATACAAATATTGCATATAAATGTATTCATATTATATATATATTTTTTTTAATTCTTTTTGATCGAGTTCATTTTGAACAGATTGTGCTAAATAATAAAGAACTTACGAAGGTGAGTACTTTTCGAGTTCGAAAATGAATCAGTTGTGCTATCTTTTTCTTCAGTTTATTTTATGAATACATCTTTCTTTTTAATAGTTAAGTTTTTTAATAGTTTAGAATAGTTAAGAGAATCGCGTAAATTACATAGACGAATTGTATAGAATCAATTAGGCTAAGAATGTGCAAATAAATTGTAAAATAATTGTTAGATTTCTCTCCCTTTCTCTCTGTCAGGAACCTAATACTATAATGAGGGAAGAATATCTTGCCTTCAACGATTTTTTAAATTTGACATATATTCAAGTAACTAACAACGCTCCATAAGATCAAGATAATATAATTTTAACTGAAATATTTTTTGAACTTTATGACGATTTGACACATATGTTAAATTGCTTGGAAAATAGTGGAAATTAAATACGATAAAAAAAATATCAAGGCTGAGTTCCATACTAAGAAAGATTACTTAATTAATTTGAATGATTAAAAAAAAGTTGCTTAACTTGATTTAGTATCATTAATGAAAAAAAAATTATGTTAAATTATTTAAATATTATTTAAATTTTATAGAACCATACATGTGAGAAATATAACCAATAAGAAATTGCCCTTAACGAAAAATTGCTCAGCGCGCGGTTTAAAAGACTACATGCGTAATATGTACATTATAAATTTATTTACACGGAATTACAATAGCATCTAAGACCCAGCTCGACCGTTAAAGGCAATTTCTTATTGGTAATGTTAAATTGTTATTAAAAATAATATCTCATCAATTTAATAGAAATATAATCTTATTCTCTCGTTCGATTTTCCAAAAAAAATATTATAATGCGAACAATTTAAGCTGTATCACAATCATTCTTTTTTCTTAATACACAGAATATCCGATGAAGGTATTGTTAGGATTTTCATTTCAAAATAATCTCAATCTATCCTTAGGAGAACCTTAAAGACAATTAGTCATATTAATTACACTGTGTGACCGATTTCAACTTTTAAAATTTTCCAAAGGGCGCGTGGGTTTGATTGTGTCGGCCCACTATCATTTTCCCAAGAGATTTGATAAAGTTAGATCGTAGAAGAATGGGGCATAAATTTGAAGTTATTAATTTCGAGGAGTACCAGTTGCGCTATTCTCATGGTTTTGAGATCAAATATTATCACCAGGGTTAGGTAAGTTAATGTTTTTTTTTAACTAAATAAAGTTAAAGTTAATGGCTTTACAAAATTAATAAAGTTAAGTTAAAAGTTGAAGGAATAAAAAATTAACTTAACGTAAGTTAAGTCAATATTGAATTAACTGAAGTTGAAAAAAAGTTAATTTCGAAAAAAATTATTTTTTAGATCAAAATGTCTTAATTTTTCTTAAAATGAGATTAAATAACTACAATATAGATTATTAGGTTTACTTTTTAATAAGTCTTAAGCCATAAGAAATTGATCAATTAAATTCGAATACGAGAAGAATATTTGACTGTAAAACACTTATTGTAGATCCGGACTGAGGTTTATAACATAAAGCATAACCGCATAAGTCAATTAGAGGGCTGTATTAGTATCTTAAGAAATTACTTAAGATGGTCTTAAAATATGAACAGAATATACGCTCTTAGAACGGAATCCATAGACGTTACTCAAGATTCGAGATGGTATTAAACTAGTGCATGAACCAATCAGAGAGCCGTATTAGCATCTTAAGACATTCCTTGAGATTTAGACTATGTTCGGATTCCGGCCTTAGTCTTATTATATCTTATTATTTTTCTAAGCTATTTAAAAAACATAAAAAAATTTTTAACTTAAAAAAAAAAGTTATGAAGTTAACGTTTAAAAGTAACTTAGTTAAGTTAAAATTTAATGCATCAAAAATTAACTAAGTTAAGTTAAAAGTTATTAACTTTTCAACTTTTTTTTTTAACTTTTAACGTTTCAACTAGTTACTACCCAACCCTGCTATACATACATGCCTACGTATATAAATTGGTGCTGCTTACAAGAATCGACACTTTGCACAATAGCCACCGAAATCGTTAAATTCCTCAAAAATGTATTTTAGGAAGATTAAACAACTCGTATTTTCTGTTTTTCTTTATAGCAAATAATCTAATATAACCGTGGTATTAATTTAAATTACAAAATATGAAATTGCAGAATTGAAATTGGTACAGTTATAGCTACATGATTTTTTTTTTTTTATGAAAAATAAAAAAATAGGGGCCGATTTATTTCCTTAGAAAGCACATTCCCGAATTATAAACAATATCAGAGATTGTTTTGTTTATAAAATGCTTCTTTAATAATTGGCTATGTGTACTTATTATGTTCTTTTTGTTGTTGATTTAAATATATATATTTTTGGCTTTTAACCTTTATATTGTGTGTAATTTTCTATATCAGAGATTTTTTAGAACAAAATGTCATGCCGATTTTAGAAAAAATTACCGACGCACGCACGTACGCACACAAGGTTCATACAAATTTTTACTTTAATTTATGAAAATAACATCTTATTGACATTATTTTTGAAAACTTACCTACAATAACAAAGTTTAAATAATCCTTTGATCTTTTTTAGTAAAAATATGTATTTTAAATAACTTTGTTTTTTAAATAGGATTGAACCCTGTATATTAGTATGAAACAGTTTGACGTTATATATTACTTGAAATAAAATAAAACCCAATTAGTATTTTGTCGTGGAATTAATATAAAATAATTTCTTACATTTATTTTTTCAAAACCATCAGCAATTTAGTTGCATAAATCGTTTAATGTAATATCGTAATTATATGTGTAATTATACGTGTGGTACTGCCATATCGAAGAACATATTTTACATTTACTTTATAATTTTGAATATTTCGTATTAACTAATTTGCTGACAAAAGACAAGAGGTAAAAAGTGATTTTTACCAGCATGATTTTTTTTTTACATAATTATTTACGTTAAATGTTTTTGATATCCTAACATTATATATTTTAATATTTATAAATATCTGTCTCTCTTTTTAATGATTTACAATTAAATAAAAATTAATATGTTATACATTTCTTAAATAAAAATAAATTAAAATTTTTTTTAATTTTAAAAATAATTTGGACTAAATAAATAGAATAATGTGTATAAATAGCATTCGTATACATTTAAATATAGAAAATATATATATATATATAATTTACTCTTTGATTTCGCGGATAATAAGAATGCGGAATAAGACATAATAAATTGGCAATACTAAACAATTCAAAAGTAACAAAAAGGCACAATGCGTCAATTTATTTTGTTAAAAATATTGCGTACATTATATGAATTTGGTGTAATAAACCGTTATATATTACAAACTAATAATCACTTATTGTAACACACAATTTGAAATATCTAAAGATGAAGTATTCAAGAGCCGTGCGTAACAAATGTAAGAAATAAAGCAAAAATCGTATAATAAATTGTAATTATCGGAGAATAGTAAAAATGTGACGATTAGATTATTTTAATTATTTTGTAAGGAGATGCTGGAGTGCCTGTTTTATCATTACTTAGTTAAAGACTCGTTTCTTTTAATTGCATTTACGGATGGAAAAATCTTTTTGTATAATTAAAGTATCGACAACAATGAATTGCGCTAGCTACATTTCAATACGAAAAACGGAAGAAAATTAAAAACTTACAGTTTCGTTATCGGCTTCTGTGATTTTCGATAACGAGACTGTAATTTTTTTTTCCGTTTTTCGTATTGAAATGTAGCTAGCGCAATTCATTGTTGTCGATACTTTAATTATGCAGAAGGATTTTTCCATCCGTAAATGCAATTAAGAGAAACGAGTCTTTGACTAAGTAAGTAATGATAAAACAGGCGGGTCCAGCATCACCTTAATTGATATTCGACGCGTTAATATTAGACGGTTAGTGAAAGCAGCCTTGGGAATTGTTTTGATGTAGGAGGACAAACACGGGTCACACAGTCCCCGCTCACCCGGCTCACCGATAGACCGAGCGGCGAGCACTCCGAGTTCGAGCAGTCATTCCATTACCGCGCTTAGACATAGACGCATTCCATTACCGCGGCTCGGTGTAAGCAGATAGCTGTACCGCTC
>NW_017277664.1:993675-994809 GCF_001594065.2 Cyphomyrmex costatus
ACTTAAAATATTAAATAAGTAATAAATTAGAAAAAGTTTTTTAAAATAAGAAGAAATATTAAATAACTGTTTCATTTTGATTTTTATATAATTTAAATACATATTAAATACATATATATATATATTTAAAATATATATTTTAAATAACATTATTTTAAATACTATATCGACTGCTGACTGATGCGACGTATTTAAAATTAATATAAAATATAAAATAAGTTTTAAAAATTTATTTGAAATACTGATAATAAAATTAGTCTTTTAATCTTTTTATTTTTTACTAAAAACATCTATTTTAAATAACTTAATTTTTTTGAAATGAAAAGTAATAAAAAACGTTTAATTCTTTAAAGAATTAAACGTTCTTTATTACATAACTGGCTCTTGGCCTTTCAATTATTCTATTTTGTTTTATTTTTTAAATAGGACCAAATTGTATATTAGTATAATACCAATTTGACTTTAAATTATTTGAAACAGAATCAAATTAGTATTTTATCGCAGAATTAATGAGATAATTTCTATTAGCAGTTTAATTTTAACGAATCGTTTAATATGATATTGTAATTATACACCGAAGAACATATTTTACATTTATTTTATAATTTTAAATAATTCGTATTGACTAACAATCCAACAGTTTTAATACTCGTAGCATCTTGAATCTTAAAATAATGTTGAGTGACATCGTACAACAAAGCGTATTCAGAGAATATTAAAAATAAAGTAAAGAATAGATTGTTTTACTTATTTTATATTATCCGTTAATATTTCGACAGTTGGTCGGCACGCGACCTTGTAGTTGAGGCGGAAGGACAGGCGGGTGGGGTGTGTCATTGTAACGCGCGTGTAGTCATCGCGCAGTTATTTAATTGCCGAGACTTATAGGTATACATAAACACGACGAATTAAATTATACGAAATATTGTACTTTGTGAATATTCACAGTATACGTACGATTGTTAGCTCGCGTGATTAACTATCCATAAAGGGATCGAGATGACAATCGTGTATCATGGAACGGATATTTTGTACGGTTCATTCATTTGGAATCAAAATACGATATATATGTATATAGAAAGCAAAATTTATTACTATTTCGCGATAATTATGGACTATAATTTTGTTTAACGT
>NW_017277665.1:0-391 GCF_001594065.2 Cyphomyrmex costatus
TGATTGTACTCATATTAGGATAGAGAAACCTAATGTGGAAAATGCAAGAGATTATTGTAATCGAAAAAAATACTTTTCTATAAACTTACAAGCTGTTGTAGATTCGGATATGAAATTCACTAACATATATTGTGGTCAGCCGGGTTCTCTTCATGACGCACGAATTCTAAAAAAGTCACCATTATACAATTCAGCTTGTGAGAATAGAGAAGTAATTTTTCCAGATGGAAAATTTATACTTGGGGATTCTGCATATCCATCATTACAATGGCTTATTCCTCCTTTCCGTGATAATGGTCACCTTACTCCCCATCAAACTGAATTTAATTTCATACATTCTTCAACGCGTATGGTTGTAGAAAAAGCATTTGGCTATCTGAAAGGACGTTTT
>NW_017277665.1:2495-3383 GCF_001594065.2 Cyphomyrmex costatus
TAAAATGTCGTTGATAAATAAAGCGTTATTGCTGTCCATATATATATCTTTTCCTCTTAAACATTCATGTACGGATGCTGCGTCTAATGAAACGATACATGCATTGCAGTGTTTGCAAGTAAATCCATTTTCTTTTTCTACTGTAATTAAGAAATTAAAATATGATTATTAATCATTAATTATTAAAATTATGTTAACTTTTATAATTGCAAAATAAAATATAGTATTTTCATGTTGTAGATTTCACATTTTAAGAATATTAAACTAGAATATTAAATTTGTACTAAATACCTTCCATAGTTTAGAAAACGGTAGTCTAAATTCAAAAGAATATTTTGTCACCTTATTTGTTTCGTATACACTCAGCAATGTCGGAATATCATTCCTAGATAAATAAGTAGTACCAAATGTAAAAATCTTGGTTATGTTGGTAGCTATGAAGAGACGACACAGTTAAACTCAGCATTTTAGCTGTGTACGATTGTGTCGACTTGTGTCATAGTTGGAAAGCACCGTGTCGTACACTGTGTTACACAGTGTCTACTTGTGTCGTAGCTGGAAAGCACCCATTACTAAATTTACCAGTTCAAAGTGAACGTACATATAACGAATATTTTCTATGTTGAATATGTACCACGAAAAGGAACTGATAGATTATTCTAGGTGCAAATTCAAATTGAACATACATACATATAAGTAAAACAGATTACAATTTGTATATTGCAGTTTTCTAGAAAATAACTGCAATATGTTATTCTTAGTGCACAAAATATAAAAGTTGGTTATTGAGATTTAATTTGAAATTTATACTAGACCGTACAATAAAAAATAATTGCTTGTAATTTCAGAGTATCAATTTGTTAATGACTCAAAAAAGAACATGGCGGC
>NW_017277665.1:4193-28010 GCF_001594065.2 Cyphomyrmex costatus
TAAATTTTTCTCAAAATCGTTTTTTGCCAAAGTTCTAAATTTTATATTTAATTCTATGTAATCGCGAAGCCATGGAGATTGCGTGAATTGCAGTATACGGTGAATCTTTGCTATACGGAGGCCGTGACGAGTACACTGCTGCAGATTGCGATAATGAATCACGTAACGCTGCTTATCGCATAACGTCGCGAAGAGCTTGTCATCGCGCTTGCCGGGTGGTTTCTCTCGCATTGGACAGAACGGTAGGTCAGTGTGCGCGTCGTGGAGATGTTGCGGGTACTCAATGTCAACCTCGAGAATATAGCCTGTAGGTGAATCTAGCGGGATGGTCGAAAAGTCGAAATTTTGCACGTCGTCGACCCTTCGAAAATCAGCGTATGGTAATGGTTGACACATTGCCCAGCCGTAGAGATTGTTGACGTCATAGTACATTAGGTACAATGATGGTTCCGATGGGTCATACGACGGCATGTATTTGTTGTTGGCTCGCGCATACCTATTTGAGCGCTGGCTCAGACCACCGCGTATACCGCGCTCGACAAACATGACCATGTCAATGTCTGTAAGCAATTCAAATTTTATACCTGTATGCTTCAATATGGCATCCCATTTGAAGCCAGGCAACGTGTAATAGTATGCGGGGTCAAGCCCGTAACTCGCGACGCAACTGTCGCGGAAATTTTCAAAGATGTCGGCCAACAACAATACATCCGTTTTTATATACAGGTCGCTATATTCACCGAGCGTTTGGATGGAGAACCGCTGCCACACGTTGACAGCGTGCGCTTAATCGCTCTCTGATACCGTACCGTCTGTCAATGAACTATAGAATGACTCGCGAGGCGGCAAGGATGATTCATTCAATTTTTTACTGCAATCAATATACTCGTACGGAAAGATACCTTTTCGAGTTAAAAGATTAAAATTTTCTTCCGATAAATGGGAAAATTCGCGTCGCAGTACCCGCAGCTTATCTTTGCTGAGAAAAGATGATAATTTGTCTAAACTTGAAGTGAGAAATCTATATGAATCTATGAAACGTAATTGTATACAATTTTTTTTATCATCTATAGTATCATCAACGTGTTTAGTAAAAGAGATATATTTTTCTTTAGTTATCGGTAAGAGATCAACGTGTCCTTCATAGGCAGTAGCAATTTCCTTTATAATGAAATGAGCGTCGTAACCAGTTAAATTATGAAAGACTACGGGTATGCATCGCGAATCTTTATAATTTAAATTACAATTTGAGTATGCGGGACCTCTGTATCGCCCGGTGAGATGGCAGTGATCGCGTGTTCGCGTATCGTCTTTCGCGAACGGTTTCTCGCATACATGACAGTGCGTGGCGTTGTTGAATTTTCGCCAGTCACCTTGCGTGAAATCCATGGGAACATTGGTCAAAATTACAGATTGCACACTATGTGCTAAATTTTTCAATTCATCCGCGAATCACGATACACAGTCTTTATCGCGGTGAAATCGATAGCTCGACAGCGAGTTGTCATAAGAGCAGTGTACGTAATACCCGATACTGAAGACGTTGTGATGTTGGTACGTGTACGTGGATGATGCTGGATCCTTATCCATCTTCTCCAATGCACACTCTAAATCTGCGTAGACTACGAACGGGACGCGCTCCTTCCTGCAATGTTTCTTAAACTCGAGCCACTTGTCGTCCTCGCTCAGTAGCCTTATTGCACAATCGTTGAGTTTTCCGCAGTCGACGCTGTGGAGCTCCAATTTAGCGCTTGAGCTAAAATAGTGGAGACATCTGAAAAAAAAATTTGTTTTTTATTATTTTATTACTATTACTATTGTTACTGTTAATATTATTATTATTATTAATTATTATTAATTACACATACCTATCGCAGAAATATTTCCTGTTCTTCTTTTTACTTATTTGTGATCTCACGAGGCGTGATAGGTTATTGATCAACGCGAAATGTCCCTCGATGTCATCCTGCACGTATAGGAGGTTCACGTGCTTGTTTCTCTTTCGGCCGGCGAGTCGTATCGGTATGATCCCATCCTCGATGGCGTAGACGTTGACGGAAATGTCGTTGTGATTTTCAAATTTTTTAATTTGACTGAACGTCATCGGGAACTCAATATCCGTGAGATTTAGTACCGATGAGTAGTGCGGATATGATGATGTTCGATATGTATAACTTTCAGCGGGATGTAGAGCTGCAACCACCGACCATGCGAAACAAGCAGTGTCTTTGGATTGCACGTTGACCACCGCTCTCTTTAACATAATTTCTCGCGGGAGTTTGATGTGACATCCCGCGCGCAGAGGATTCAGTTTATTCGCGTTAACATTCAAGTTCAATATACGTGACAGTGCCCTTGAAACTCTTCGAGCGATGCTAGGATTGGCTCGACGACGCGTGACACGTACCACTCGCGCTGATCGGTGCATCGATATATTTCATAGTTCCGGGTGGCGATACTCTTGTTCGCGCGTTTATCACCGGCAACGAATTCACCGTTAAATACTGTATTTATCTTCATATCTCCGCATAATACACTGCACACGCTCGATCACAGTTTCACTCGCGTCTTCGAGGAATCGGCGGGGGTCGATGTGATTAGAGTTTATCACCGCGCCAGTTAGAATACGGCTTTCGAACGCCGTTTCGATCTCGCGCCATCGGAGTCCATATCCGGCGCCCACGTACACGAATCGTCCGCGCACTGAATCTTTCAAACTCTCGAGCCGCGCGATACGTGCGATCACTGATTGTCTATTACCGATCGATAATCGCGGGCGTTTGATCCGACTCTGTTCTTCCAGAGATTCTATAAATTCGTCGCACCGCTGTTCCCACGCGATGTACTCTTCTTTGGTACTAAGCAGGGTAGTTTGCTGTATCAAATCTCGCTCCATGTCGCTTGATTGACTAATGACACGATGCGTCTGAATCTTTGCGTTTTATATCTATCTATCTATTTGGCAACAATGCATCTCTTAACTGTTAAATGTATAATTTGGCAACGCCGCAATTGTATCAAATTACATTACTGCTCTCATCACCGGACGTGTCTTTTTGCATAAAATCATAAACAGAACTTGCGAACGTTGCATTTTTAAATATCGAATTACACTAATGATTTCATCACCGTACGTGTCTAAAAATCTGTATTGTGCGAAATTCTTTCTTAGCAACTGCATATTTGCAAACGTTGCATTTTGAAAATATTGCATTACACTAATGATTTCAATTCTTCGCTTCCTTCCATCCATCCTTATTCGCATGATATCGCGTTACATCGCGCTGTGACAGCGTCATCGCTAGAGCGGCACCGCGTGCGACAGCCTCACCGCGTGCGACGGCGGTATCGCGATAGATAAATATGTAAAACACGGGGCTATTTAAATTATTAAATTATTAATATATATGTATATATGAAATAATTTTATTATTAATTGTAAAAAAAGAGAAGATAATAAACAAAAATAAATAAATAAATATTTTTTATTATTATTGCTACATAAAAAAAAAGACCGCGCCCGACGGACCTCGCGGCGGGGTAGGACCGCGCGCATTAGCTTACCGCGTCTGGAAGACCCTGGCAGCCATTGACCCTGCGGTGACAACGCGGACCCCGCTCGAATGCGTCAGCACCCTGTGATGTCATTTTCCTCCCCGTCATCCCTTACGGCGTCATCCTCCTCCTCCCGTGACGTCATACCCCTCGACGTCATCCCCTCCCCTTCCGTGACGTCATACCCCTTTCACTCTGTGACGTCATCCCCTGGCATCACCACAGAGTTCCTAAACGTATTATAATTTATACCCCTCGCGTTCTTAAACACATTATAATTTATGTTGGTAAACCTGGTTCATAAATCAAGTGCTTACGGAAAAAAGAACAATCTTGGCCTAGAACCCTCCCATCTATACTACTCATATATGGTGCTTAGATTTCATTGTATATGAAGATAAAGATAAAATACTACATGGGTTTTACTATTTAATTAATTAGAATTTAATTAGAATAGTACCACATGGGTTTTTAAAAAGATTATTAGAATTTAACTTGGCGCCGACTATTGATATCATATCTTTTATACAAATGATACATGTCATTAGAATTAAGTAAGTGTAAAGTGCATAGTACTCTTAGGCTTTTCAAGATAGTAGAATTTAACTTGGCGTCGACTATTGATATCAGATCTTTTATACAAATGATATATGTCATTATATGAGGATAAAGATAGTACTACATGGGTTTTATAGAATAACTTAGCGCCGACTATTGATATCAGATATTTTATACAAATGATATATGGGCAAATCCACGGAACTTTTCATTTTTAGCTCCAAAACATTTTTTATTTTTACTTTGTGACACAATGTTTTCCTTTGGACGATATATTCAGGCTATCGTTCTGAAATGAAAATTATGCGCGTGCACGATTTTTATGACACGGCGTGAGTGAGAAATACAATATGGCGGACAAAATATGAAAAATTGTTCAATGTAGATAATACTCGGTTCTTGAGGATTTTATAGGCCACTGACTGCGAATACGTTACCAGATTTTCGAAATTCAAAATGGCGGATACAATATGGCGGACCAAAATACAAAAAATAGCTTAATTTAAATTATAATAAAAAAAATAAATAATAATAATAATAATTAAAATAATAATAATAATTTAAATAATAATAATAATAATAATATTAATAATAATAATAATAAGTCGATAAATTAACGAATTTATCGTTACTTAACTGCGTACAATACATGGTTTGGAACCCGATTAACATTGTGTTTTTCTTAAACGAAGTTGGGCGGCCTTTTCACTTTTTACACTCTTTGCGGACTTTGTTTTTTCTGAAGCGTAATAACTGAAAATTTTGATGGTGATAATGCATAATGAGCACAAGGTGGGTCCGCCATTTTGAATTTCAAGTTTCTTAGATTTGTAATCAGCAACCTAGAAATGTTTAAAGTACAAGTATTGAAACGTATTTAAAGCCCTATGCAAATCGTATAACCAACAGCCGTTGAAGTAAGGCCGTCCGTGATAAGGGGTACTCACCAATTTGCAAAATCTTGAGGATTGTGATGCATCGCAGTTGTTGGCTGTTTCTCGGAGTGTCCCGCCCGTAGCGGGCGATTTTGCGGCTCGTCTGGAGAGGATGGAGAATGAGCGCAGGGACCTTGAGCTCATCGTGTTTGGTTTGCCGAGGGCTGAATCGGTGGACGCCGCCTCCTTGATGAGGGATGTGGCCGCTTCGTTGGGTGTGGCGCTTGCGCCTGGTGAGATTGCTGCCTCTTTCCGGATTCCGGCTAAGGATGCTTCTGGCGGTGAGCCGCTTGTTGCGAGGTTCACAACCATTGCTAGAAGAAACGAACTTTTGGCTCGCGCTCGACGACGGCGGGCCGATTTTGTCGCCTCTCATATTCGTCCGTTGTAGCCTGGAAATAGAGTGTCCCTTCAGGAGCGACTGCTGCGGAGAGACGCGTTTTCGGTGATGCGAGGCGGCTCGCTCGTGCTCATAGCGTTCAATTCGTGTGGATGCGTCGCGGCGTAACATATTTTCGTGTGTCGGAGGGGTCTCGGGCGGTTCGATATGTGTCATCTGAGGCAATGTTGCGTGAGGCTGGTGTTACTGCCTCTGCCCCTGCGGATTCCGGTCCTTCCGCGTCGACTCTCGCGCCGGACCTCGGCGCGGTTTGACTGGATCCGCTTGCGTTAGACTCCCCATCTCGTTCTGTTGCTCACTCGCGTGCCGGCGTCGGTTTCGGCTCTGGATCTAGCTCGTTTAGCGTGGCGCATGTTAATGCCAGGTCACTCGTTCCGCATTTCGCTCAAATCAAAGACTTCATTGCCTATCGGAGACCGGACGTGCTTGCCATTAGCGAGACGTGGCTGCACTGCGGTATTGACTCTTCGGTGATATCTATTCCGGGATATTCTTTTGTTCGCTATGACCGGACTGCGGTGTGTAGGGGGGGTGGAGTTGCCCTTCTTATCAGCGACTCGTTTTCGTTTCAAGAACAGTCTATTGCTTGTCCTGCTGGCTCTCTTACTGAATTAGTAGGAGCTATTTTGCACATCAATCGGAAAAAAATAGCTGTTATATGTGTATATCGCCCTCCCCGCTCGCCGCTCTTAGAACTTGGTCATATTGAGTCGTGTTTGTCTGAGTTTGCGTGTCGCTCCGACTTTATTATATGCATGGGAGACTTTAATATCAATATGCTTTTACAGTGCGATGCGTCTACTGCGCAGCTGAAGTCTCTGATGTCGCTTCTCTCACTCAAACAGATCATTGATTCGCCGACCCGCATAACATCTTCTTCAGAGTCACTAATTGATCTTATTCTTGTCTCGGCTGGTGCGGGGATTGTTGAGTCTGGAACATGCGATGCTTTCTCCATCAGCGATCATTTGGCTGTGCATGCGACGGGTTTTCCTGTATCGCAATCTGAAATCGATTTCATCGGATGAGGTGGAGGCTGAGCTCGCGGCGGTCGATTGGAAGCCTCTATTCAATCTTAGTTCCGTTGATGGGATGGTCTCTTATTTTGAGCGTAAGTTGATTTCCGTGTTCGATCGACTTGCGCCTATCACCGTTGGGCGTTCCTCTCGGCCTCCTACCCCATGGATGAACGCAGCAGTCAAAAAATTAATAACGCTTAAAGCTCGAGCATTGAACAGATTTCGGCGGACTCGTTCTGATGCTGATTGGTTTCGCTATAGAGAGTTTCGAAACTCTACTACTGCGGCTATACGTCGCGAAAAGGAGGCTTTCATTTCCTCATCCCTCTCCTCCTCTAATTCTCCTCGTCATTTCTGGCGAAATCTCTCTCTTCTGGGTGCAACCTCCTCCTCCTCTCCATCGATTCCGAGTCATCTACTTAATCCATCTCTCCTCAATAACTATTTCATTGACTCTCTTCCCTGCACCCTTTTCTGTTGCCCTTCCTCTTATCAAACCTTTTCCACTACAAACCCTGTTATTTCTGATCCTTTTACTTTTTCTCCTATCAATGGCACTCATCTTTATAACATTCTAAAGCGTATAAAACTTACCTCTGCTGGTCCCTATGACATATCCGGTCATATGCTCCTTCTTTGTCTTCCACAATGTCTTACTCCTCTTCTCCACATTCTGAATTTTTCCTTGTCCTCCAACACTTTCCCATCTGCCTGGAAAAGATCAGTGGTGATTCCGATTCCAAAAAACAACAACCCCTCTTCTCCCTCCTCTCTTCGTCCTATATCTATCCCTCCTTTTCTATCTAAGTTGCTGGAACGCATTTGCTTTGTACAGTTGAACGACTTTCTTACAAAGTGCAATACTATTCCCGATAGTCAGTCTGGTTTTCGCAGCTTGCACAGTACCACTACTGAACTGCTTCATTTATCTGATACTGTACTACGAGGATTTGACTCTGGTTTATTAACCTCTCTTATTGCCCTTGATTTTTCGAGAGCATTCGAAACCGTAAACCATGAGCTGCTCCTCCGGAAACTTTTCTCCTTTGGTCTATCTTCCTCCGCCCTATCTTTTCTACGTTCTTTCCTTACAAACCGCTCCCAACGTGTTCTTCTTTATAATCCATCTCCTTCCTTCTCTCACTCTCGAAATTTACCATCCGGCGTTCCCCAAGGTTCTATTCTTGGTCCATTGCTTTTCACATTGTTTACTGCTGATCTTGCTTCCATCACACTCAAATCCAAACTTTTCATGTACGCTGATGATGTTGTACTGCTGTATCCCTTTCAACTATTTGAAGCATCCAATGCTGCTGCTGATATAAACCACGACCTTTATTTGATTGCTAGGTGGGCTTCTTCAAATGCACTCCATCTTAATCCTTCCAAATCTTCTCTGCTTGTCGCAGGATCACCTTCCTTATTATCCCATCTTTCTTCCTTCAACATCTTCCTCAATCAATCACAAATTCCTTGCTCCTCCTCCATTAAAATACTCGGAGTGCATTTTGACTCTGCATGGAGTTTTGATGAACATGTCAGGGTGAAGTGTCGAGCAGCCTTTTTACGCCTTCGACTATTGTATCCTTTTCGGCACATTCTCTCAACTCCACAGAAACTCCTTGTATCGCAGCTACTTGTAATCTCTCTATTCGACTACGCTAACTTAGTATACATTCCAGCACTCTCTCAAAAACTTATCACCCGTGTTCAGCGTATACAGAATTCATGTCTACGTTTTTCTTTTAACGTTCGCAAATATGATTACATCTCACCTTGTTTCTCACGTTCTGGTTGGCTTAATATTCGTCAGCGTTTTATTCTCCATTTGTGTTGTCTCGTTTTTCGTCTTTTGCATTCTAATATTCCTCGATATCTCCGAAATCTCCTATATCTAAACTCTGATCTCCACTCAAGCAACACTCCTAATACTCGACATCACGATTCATTATCCTTCCCCAGACATCGTACATCCAAATTCAAGGCCGCATTTTCCTATATCGCTACAAAATTTTATAACATGTTGCCCTCTTCCATCCGATCATCCCTTTCATTTTCTTCATTTCGCTCAGCCGCATCAAAATTTGTATCTACATTGTAACACTGAATATTATAAGCGTGCTATAATGACATCTGTGTGCAGATGTTTCTATATGTTGTATGATTTCGTATGTTTTTCCTTATTTTGTATGTATGATTTCTTATTCCTGCAAAAAGTCGGTATTTTATTTCGAATCACTGAATGTAATGGGCATGCTGCAAAAATTATCTATATGTGTATGCTTATGTATATCATGTATGATTATCATGGATGATATCGTGTATGATTTCATTTTAATTTATTCTTCTTGCCAGACATAAAATCGTTTTTGTTTCATATGTATGATTATGTATATCTTGTTATGTTCTCATTTTATTTTAATTTATTGTTTTTGCAAGACATAAAATCGTTTTTGTCTCACTGGGAGGATTAAAACAGCAGTCTTGCTGGCGCCTCGCCAATTGTGTTAATGGATTTATGTAATTTATCTGTATCTCATTTTCTGTTGTAATTCTTGTACACAATAAATAAATAATAATAATAATAATAAATAATAATGATGAGTGAAAGCGCAATTTGTACGCTTTTATATTAGTAACAAATTGGACTTTGATTTAAAACAGTTAATGATACGGCATGAAAATTGTAATAGATAATCTAAATTAATTTTATAATTCTACAAAAACGGTCACGCAATTTTAAATTATTGTATTTTTTTTTTAAAAGCAAGCACATACATAACGTTCTGACTATTATTTAGTGTATTTATTTGACTACACATTGCACTTTGAGAAAATAAAATATCTTGCACGGCATAGATGTAGCACAGCAAAGTTTTAAATAATTTGTAAGAATCACAAGTGAAATTTTTCATTTTTCAGTTTTGGAACGATTTTAGCAAGTGTATGTGTTTACTAATTGTCCCGATATCGTCCATATATATTATGTTAAAGTAATTAAAAATATCAGCATGCATTAAATATATTTTAAAAGGAAAAATTTTTATTTCCTAATATCACTGTATCACAGAAAAGTTAAAATTTCTGTGGATTTGCCCATATGTCATTATATGAAGATGAAGATAGTACTACATGGGTTTTACTATTTAATTTAGTAGAATTTATCTTGGTTTAACTAATTTAAAACCGGAAGTTCATTGATGTTCTCTATAAAATATTTTAACATAATACATTTTATTATTGAAAGATAATGTAATGAAAGAAAATATGTATTTATTCCAATGTCGAAATATTACATATGTATAATCAAATATACTAATAAACGTAATAAATTTTTTTGGTATAATGTTATTACGAAATTGATTATCAGAACAATCCTTTCTCACGATATTAATTATTAATTAGAGAATAATAATTTAACGTATACTTATGAAGATATTCTTACGTGATTGAAAACTGGTTAATTTACACTCCAAAATCTTGAACTAAGTGGGAGATCAAACTATATATAACAGTTTGTTATATTTTAAAAATAAATCACAAAAGATCAGTATTAATTTTAAAAGAATTCTTATGCCAAATTGTCTATTTTAACGTAATACATTTTATTATTGAAAGATAATGAAATACTCTGAAAAATGACTTATATATTATTGAAGATGCTAGTATAAAGTAAACATATACCAACAGTTCCCAACTTTACGTCTGACTTGAATACATCATCATGTATGCCAAGGTTTTTTACCATTTCATTATCTTCCAATAATAAAATGTATTACGCTAAAGTAGACAATATGGTAAGACAATTTAATAAGAATTCTTTTGAAATTAATACTGATCTTTTGTGATTCATTTTTGAAATATAAAAAACTGTTATTTTGATCTCTCACCAAGAACACTATATAAGATTCAAGGTTGTGAAACACATAAGAATTCTTTTGAAATTAATACTGATCTTTTGTGATTCATTTTTGAAATATAAAATACTGTTATTCTGATCTCTCACCTAGAACATTATATTTGATTCAAGATTTTGGAGCTCTCATGTGTATGAGTTAACCAGTTTTCAATTACGTGTATCTTCATAAGTATACGTTTACAAACTATAATTAATAATTAATATTGTGAGGAACGATTGTTCTATTAATCAATTTTGTAATGACATTATAGCAAATCACTTATTACGTTATACTAGAATCTTTTTAAGACCGTACAATTGATAAACAATAATAAACAAGAAGAAGAAGCCAATAACGGTCGAAGCTGGATCACAGTGCTTATTATATTGTGTGAATTTTATATACTGCGTATGTAATCCCCCCAAAATTTGCGCTGCTGATAGTTTTTCAGCATTGACGCATACATACTTACAACCGCAGTAATGTCACTTATAAGGGAACACAACCAAGTGGATCTCTACGATTTAAATGAGCTTTTAGTATGTAACGATGCCCCCTAAAAATAGGCATCGTACCCGGCACAAACATCTAGCCGGTTGCCGTCGCAATGACCAGTGGTCATTAGCGACGATGAGGGCGCGGTGCGCCCGAGTATATTTTTAAATCAAATCAAAAATAATTCGCAGGTATAGCAGCCGCCGTTAAAATCGCCAGTCTCGCCGGAAAGTGCCGACCGTCGTCGGGGACCGCCGATCGGAAATCTTCTCCCACGAGAAGCCGATCGGCGGAAAATACCGAGACCGACCGAAGCATTACGAGCGAGAATGGCGGCCCAGTACACAGTATAAGTAAGCACAGTAGGTCCACTCCGACAAAAATGATGCTAATGGTTGTCCCTTGCGCATGACCAAATCGCACAACCAACAATATGGCAGCTACTCGCTCGTCCGACGAACCTAAGGCACAGTATATACAGTAGCGCAACTCTCCCGATTTTATGTTGCCTAAAATGGAGTGCGCATGCGCGAAATAGGCGAAGTACTAGACTGTGCTCTTTCTCTTTTCATCCTTCTTTCGCTCTGTCAAAACGCACTAGATTAACCTAGATTTATTTGCGTCACACTCCAATGAATGCATTGAAGTGAGTAAGAACTATTGTAGGAGCATGTTGGAGAATGAGACACGAATAAATGTACTAATGCAATATATGTGCTTAATTTACTTTAATTAAAAATAACATTAAATGTTTAATCTATCTTTCTCAAACAACTTATGTAACTTTCGAAACTAAAAATCTGTCTATAACCTAATCGGATTCTCGCATGTCAATTTAACTAACGACTCTCATTTAAATCGCCTTTATAACGATATTAGTATATTTATTATATAAATTAAATTATATACTATAGAATTTCAGATAAAAATACGTCTTTATCGATACAAAATATGTTATGAATATGGGGTAGCATTTATAATGTTCAAATATAGCCCGCGAGCACAACTAACAATATGGCGATCGGTTAGCATTCAGATCAAAGGTGCCGACACAGAGTGGACCTACTGTGCTTACTTATACTGTGGAATATTTAGAAGATAATTTAAATTAATAAATAATATCATATACTGAAATAATTTTGATAATAATTATGCCAAGACATACTATATATTATATATATACTTATACAATAATACAAAAATATTGTATGTTAAAATATTAAAAAAGGGAAATTTTTTATTAATGAATTGAATTAAGATATTTCATTTTTTGTATATTTCCATTTATTAATTTTATTTTTAATATATTTCATGTTTATAATATGTTCCAGTAAATATAGATGATTTATGATCCATGTAATAGCCACGAGTTTCATGAATCGAAATTGTTGATTTGTCATTCTTTCTAAAAGTTTAAATAAATAAATAATTAAATATAACATCTAGCAAACATAATTATATTAATATATTTTATATACACATATAACTTGCATACATATATTTATAATACATACATATAAAATTAAAGCAATACGTATAACATTATTGCACGTGAACAATAAATAATGCAAAATAAAAGCAATAGGTATATGCAATTAAAGAAATATTTTACAAGAAAGTATTACAATGTAATTATAATATAATGCAATTTGGAAATAAATAGAGCATTCAGTTAAGAAACATACAATATACAATAATAATATAATGCACTTTAAAAGTAAATAAAACATGCAATTAATAATAAACATACATAATTAAATAAAACATCTAGCAAACATAATATTAATATATTTTATATATAACATTATACATACTAGAGCACACAGCGCGCGCTACGCCTTTCATATCTTTTATTTATTAATATTATTTTGATTAGTTTTTAAATATTAAATTAATTGTTTTTTTCTAATATTTTAATAATAATAGTGTTTAGTAACAATTCTTTTTCGATTTTCAATTCAACTTCGACTATCGTTATTCTTTCTATTTCATTGTCTTGTATACAATCGAAATATGTGCTGTATAATGTTCGACTTTGGTTTTCAATAGATTTCCTCGTCACCTTAGAGGTACTATTATTGACGCATTTTTTTTAAAGTGGTATCCCCTATAGGCCTAGTCCACTAATGATTTAAACAACATTGTTGCAATTTCATAAATCTAATTTGCAAATGATTATTTTTCTGAGACATCCTGGAAAATTAATTTCCCATATTTCAACTTTCTTTTATTTCTTTCCTATTTCTTTCTTTTATTTATTTCTTTTCAGCTATTCGATCCATCTCTATATAAATCAAAGAAAAAGAAAGTCAATGAAACTTGGAAAAAATGCAATAAAATAATTGCAACAATTATAATGAGCTCATAAATTATGAATTATAATTAGTATGTTATAAAAATAAGACTATAGACACACACACAAAAAAAGCAAAAAATTAAAAATGTAAAATGTTTAAAAGTTTTCTATTCTTTGGAGTAATTGTTTTACATGACTTATTATGTTGCTTTAATGTGTAATAAATACGCATGCGGAGAAACAATTTTATTAAGAAATCTTTTGGGAAATCTGAACATGGTGGTACAAAAGTTATATTTTGTGCCAATTGGAACAGATGATTACCAATATTTTTTTTAAAACAATTTTTTCAAAATTTTTGACAAATATTTCTTCTAATTTATGAATGTAATAACAAAAATCATTAGTTGGTATATTTAATTTGCCAAATAAATCTCCGTTTTCGTTTTCGTAAGCTCGAAAAGAACAATATAGCGTTGTATTATCTAAGACAGTCTTATTTTCATTTACAAAATTTTGACACACATCACATGAATGTATTGCTAAACATTTTTTTGTTAAAAAACCACAAACATATTTAAATGCATTTTCCTCTGGCAGATCCATTGAGCGAAAATCATGTTCAGGAAGTTTTAAAATTTTGTTCGTTGACGATGGAACAATTGTGGACGTCTCTATAGTATTTGATGTTCCAGTAATATTTAATAAATCATCGTCATCAATTTCACAATTTTGTGTTTCACAATGTTGTAATAATTTGATACTAAATAATTTTTTAAATGCACGCTTAAATTGTATAGGAGTCGGATTAAGGCAATTACCACTTTGTTTTCGAGCAGTACCAAAAAAATTTTCAACACAATCTTGATTTAGCCTGCGTGTTCGGAGATATGGAAAATTATAGTTTTTTAAAAACTTCCAAAGTTGAATTATACTCATAATTGTGATCTGCCAGCAATCAATACATTTTAGCTTTACATTTTTATTTTTATTATTAATTACTTTAATACATTTTAAATAATTTAACATGTCTTGTAAAAACTGCATTTGTTTATTACTTCCAATAAAAACTTTTCCATATTCTTTAGAATTATTTACATCGGATGAATTTAATATGTCAAATAATTTATTAAAATTATCAATTAAATCAATAGTTCCAACTGCTTCAGTTGGAAGAAATCCAAAAGACATCTGTGTGCACATACCTGCTGCTACATGATTACTAAATATTTGTGCAGCATATTTAACTTTCATCCTTAAAAAGTTATTCGGTTCAATATGAGAATTTGTTAATGCAGGAGCTGCTTTTATCCATTGTCTGCTGTCTTTTTTATAAAATTCTACAATATGAGCCCATGAAGCTATTTTATTATTTATTTGAAAATTGTATTTTAATAAATTGTTTCGCGTTGCTTTTAATAAATGTGGGGTGTCAAAGATATATACAATGTTTTCTCCATCAACTATAAAACTTGAATTATCCACCGAAATATTTAACATATGGGAAAGTTGGATAAAATTGGAACCCATATCAGAAACAAAAGCATGCACTAAAACACCAATATTTTTTAACTTGATAATGATATCAAATATAATCTTTTTTAAAAATGTAGCAGGACATGCAGTTTCTACAAAGCAAAAACAAACGGGCAGTTTCCAATTTCCTGCAATGCTACGTGCCATTATAACAAATGCACTTTTCGCAGGTACGGATGTTTTCCTATCACCAAAGTCTTCAAAACCAATTATTTCATCCCGTGATACATCATAATATAAATGACTTTTCAAGCTCATTTCATCTGCGCATAGTACGCAATGGCGCTCCATTAAAGGTAATGTATTTAATTTTATTTTAAGGGCTTCGAAAAGTTTATCATTTATGCCAGGTGCAATAGTCCATCTTTGTGTAAATAATTGTAGAGAACGTACTGAAGGCAATGCAATTGTTTCCTTCAATTCTTTATAAGTTTTTGGACTTAAAAAAAATAATGACAAAGCGAATTTTTTAAATTCAGGATCGTATCTTCTGCCACGTTTTCGTTTGCATTGTGCATCAATTTGAGCCGCCAATATTTTATTAAATTTTTGTGGTAATAACTTACGGCCTAATTTTTTTAAAGTTTCTTGTTTATTATCACTTTCTTCTTTGGCTTGTAGGCGTTTCCTCTTCTTTTCTTTCAAACGGAGTCGTCGAATTGTTTCGTGGAGCGTTTTATTTTGTGCCCTTAATTGTACGATCTTCAAGCGCAATTTTTTCTTCCTTGGGCTATCCTTCGACGATTTCGTGTCCTGTTTTTTATCCTTAGATGTACTTCTGTAACAAGTTTAAATTCATATCAGAGATATTGAAAACAAGATTTATTATTCTAATAAAAACAAATAGAAAAACTAATAAATAAAATATATGATTATAGGAAGAATTGAAATATATTATGGCTGCGTTCCGCAATGCAAATCTGAGACGTCGGAGTGCTCTTTTTCTACAGTGCATGTCACATGCACTATAGAAAAAGAGCACTCCAACGTCTCAAATTTGCATTGCCGAACGCAGCTCAATGTTAATATATGTTAGTATATATTGCAAATATTTTCAAATTCTAGTACAAACTTTATTTTATATAAGAACATTGATATTTTGTTTAACTCTGTAAAGGCCATTACACGTACGAAAATTTTAGTAGTAATTGTGATTGACCGATTTGCTTAAGACCTTACGATTACTACTAAAATTTTTGTACGTGTGATGGTCTTAAGGCCTAGATACTTATTTTGTGTGAGTAAAATTTTTTTCTTTACAATATAATATAAAAATGTTATGAATTATAAAAATGTTCCTGATGAAGAATTTTGTGAATCAAATAAATTGAAATGAAAAATCTTATTCCAACTAATAAGTGTGAATTAAGAATATTATACGATAATAGAGTTACTGTTTCAATAGAAATAATATTTAGGAAAAGCTCGAAGTGAATGTATTTAATTATGTATACTGAGCCTTACAGGATTAAATAAATAAAATTTAATGAAAATTAATATTATCCAATCTATATAAATATAATGATAAAAATACATTCTATTCAATGTAATGTAATAATATAATAAATTAAGACTTACGGTTTAACTATTTCAGCATCTACATTATTATTGATAATTGGCAGTGTTTATGCAGATTCCATATTGCTGAAAATATAAAATTTTGTTACACATTAAGTCTCTTATTAAAAATAGAAAATATCATTTATTACCTGGATTTTTCTTGTGTTTTGTTTGCAGATTCTCCATCTATACATATGTTTCTGCAACAAAAATATGATATAATATTACAAAATAAAATATCATTAAAACATATTAAAAAAATTACTTAAATACGAAGTACTTGAACATACTCATTTGTTTCTGCTTCAACTTCAATTTCCATATCATTGGTGTTTTCTTTCTCTCTGAAAATAAATAGATTTATTTCCTGATTTTATAAATTGTTTGTAATAATAACACACAAATGAAAAATAAATTATTTTCCTTATTATACTCTTTATTAAAGTGATATAGGTATAAATTACTTTTAAATTATTTTTGAAATTATTAACATTCCTTTTTATATCTTTATTATAAAAGTAAACTTTGGGTTCATTAAAAACCAAATTAAATTATAAGTAGAAACTCACTTCCCACAACTTGATTCAAAAAATATTGTTGGTATGGCATCTGAGTGAAGACGAGCTCTCGTTATATTTTTTTTGTACCATTTTTCTTCAAAATGCAAATGGCACAACCGATAATTCTTGTAGGCATGTTCTGGACCTTTTGGTTCTAAGTCCAATCTTCCACATGCTCGTATCCATTGCAGCCATCTACAAATTATATTTTATCAATTTTATTTACACAAGTATACGTAAAATTGAAAATTAATTTATATAAAATGTGACAAAAATAACATACCTCTCATGTTCCTTTGGAAATCGGAAAAAATAACGGTTTTCTAAATTAAATCTTTTTGTGCATTCTGGTACTGCACACCATTGTTGCACATTTTTTGTTGTACTCATTTTATGTAATTCTTTTTTTTTCTTCAAATTTTTTGGAGTTGTACAGTATCTGAAACAGAGCTAAGATCAAAGTGCTCTTCCAAGAGAAATGCTAACCTATATAATTATATAAGTTAACTATTCTCTCAAAGAAATCTTTCTTGCTCGGTTTTTTCGTTATTTTGATTCACTTTTTCACTTCACTTTCACTTTATCACTTTTTCACATGAACTTTAGACTAATTTCTCACATAACACTTCACGGATCGAATGGACGATACACTTTATATTTCCCTCCAAACCATAAAGATAATCGTTTAAAGGGAACATTGAATAAAGAGAGAGCAATAAAGAAGGAGAAAATGAGATAGGGCAACCTATTTATTTCGCGCATGCGCATCGTTACTACATATACTGTGCTAGTGCGTTTTGACAGAGCGAAAGAAGGATGAAAAGAGAAAAAGCACAGTCTAGTACTCCGCCTATTTCGCGCATGCGCACTCCATTTTAGGCAACACTAACATCAAAGGTGCCGACAGAGAGTTGCGCTACTGTATATACTGTGCCTGAGGGGTAGGGTGTACCCTGCCTCTGCCGGGCGCTCCCGGCCGCCGAACGAGTCGTCCAGGATACGAATCTTGAGCGCGCGAACTAATTAACGTGTTGGTCCGACAAACCTGAGGGGTAGGGTGTACCCCGCCTCTGCCGGTCGTTCCCGGCCGCCGGACAGCCGTTATTAGTAATCACTCCCACCTTCCGTACCTTCTTTTCCGCATCCCGAAATTCCCGTCCTGGTACTTGACATTAGAAAAGGGGTAGGGCGCTCCCTGCCTCTGTCGGGCGTTCCCGGCCGTCAAGTACCAACTCCGCTTCCTTTCCGAGTAGTACTTACGAATTACGCACCGCGCCGCGAAACTACGCTTGCTGACGTATACCCGCGTTCCGCCGCGTTGCGAACCGCCGTCGAAAAAACTCGCGATCGCCTGTAGATATCCCGCGCCGTTTAGACTTAGTTTCGTTGCATTGTCCGCGTCCGTTTTCTTCGATTGTATATACATATATACATTTTTTTTCTGTTGTCCGCGCTCGCTTATATATGTATATATTTTCTGTTATCCGCGCTCGCTTATTTCTTCGCTGTATTGTCGTAAGTCGCGTCCGTTCGCTATAATTATCTATTTCTATGTTACCTCTTTTCTATTATTATAATTATATATTCTTATATGTTATATCTTCTCTATTATTATAATGCGTTCATTGTCTAGTTGTCGTAATAAACTATGTTTCTCGTCTAATTATTACTTTCGTATTAGCTTTCTTTTTTTTCTCTCTTTTGCGATTTCCGAAGCTTCACATATTATTTTTCCGCCGCACCGCTCCGACGCGAATACTCCTCCCGCCGAACCTTTTTTATACGACACGCATTCCCGGCGAGCTAGTCCGAGTATAAAAATCAGGTAGTTACAAGTATGTTGTTCTACAGACAAAAATAAGAGACACGTATTTTTTTATACGTGCGGAGTCGCATGTTAAGGGGGTGAAATCCTCCCTTGAATAAAATCGGTTTTTTTCTTTCGAAGCGAATATCTTCGAAACTATAAGAAATAGAAAAAAATTTATGAAATATAAATTGAATGGTTGCAAGAGTACTTTACAATTATAATAAAAAAATTTTTTTTTACATTTACTTATTGTATATCCCCACCCTTCACTCTAATTTTCAAAAATTTTTTAATTCTTCATATGACGGAAATTAAAGAGAATTTTACGCTGAAAACAACGATGTATATTTAAATCACGTTCCGAAAATCCATTTTTTAGATATGAACGAAAACGTCTCTTTATATGCGCTCCATACGTATTCGTACCGCGTTGGGAGCAAAAGATACCGTTCAATGAATACAGTCCAGTACGCATTATTATCGTACTAGCTATTGTTATAAGAGCTTTTTACAATAATGTAGTTAAATGTTTCTGATAATATATACAAAAATGTACCTCGGGCAATTAAAATCAAAGTGTGAATAAAGAAATTGATATCTTTGTAAATATTTCATTTTTCATTTGGTAATTATTTAGAATAGGGGAGGCAGCACCGATGACCTTGATCTTGACATATGTTATCAAGGTCAATACCCTAAGTAACCTCCAGCAGATTTTAGCCGTCGTTCGTCCTTCGTTAAAATGTTATAAATAAAAGTGTTTTAAGAATAATAGTTTTGAAAATAACATTTATTTGAAATTTGTAATAAACTCAATTACTATTTTGTCTAGTAATGTCATTAATTGGATGGAAATAAGCCATAATTTCAAAAAAACTTATCAATTCTACCTAAATAATCATATTTTCGTTTAAAAATAAATTCAGCCAAATAATGTGTGTAATGATATTATAAAGCGACTATCATCCCACCTCTTCCTCTATGAAGGAGCTCGCAACTTCTATGTCACTGTAAAATGAATGCCTAAATGCAGTAGGTTCCGCCCCCCTACTGGGTGCTCCACTATTGTTAAAAATAACCTAACCCAACCCATTTAGTGGTGTGAAGTAGCTCTTGCTTCGCGTTAATACACATGTCTGTACTATTGTACGTGGGTTTCGACTTTCTACGCAAAGTAAGAACTATCTCACACCACTAAACGGGTTGGGTTAGGTTATTTTTAACAGTAGTGAAGCCCCCCCCGCAGGGGGGCGGAACCTACTGCATCTACGCATGTTATTTCTTTTAATTAAAATGAGAAGTCAAAATATATACAAATGATAAATACGTTTAATTAAGATTTCCATTATATCCTTTTCTAGGGGGGAGAAAGTGGGCTGAGAGTTGTGTTTCGCGTGAAAGTTGTACATCTCTTAAGCAGTGGGACGTGTGGAATAGCACTTAATATCATATATACATTGTACATAGCAGAAATAAAAGGTTAATTTTAAAACTTTTTTTGTTCATAACTTTTTAACGAAGAACGAGCGACGGCTAAAACCTGTTGGAGGTTACTCAGGGTCATGACCTTCTGGTCTCCGACCCGTACCGCGTCCCTGAGAAGCACCCGCATTGGGTGGGGGGCGCGGACGGGTTGGTGGCGATTCATTGGGGTCGCGGCGGCGGGTCCCCGCCCATGTCTCTGTTGGAGGCTGGGCGGGGATTCGTCGCTGTTGAGTGGAGTGGCGTCTCAGTGATGTCATGCTACCTCGTGTCCAGACTGTCGCGTGCTGAGTACGAGGTGGCACTGGGGCGCATGGGGGACTGCCTTCGCAGATTCCCTCAGCGCCCCTGGATTGTCGGGGGGGACTTCAACGCGCACTCGTGCGCGTGGGGTTCCCCCCGAACCAATGGGAAGGGTGAGGAGGTAGAGGAATGGGCTAACAGCCTGGACCTATGCCTCCTCAACGTGGGACACCACCCCACTTTCTTGGGGGGCAGGGGAGAGTCTATTGTCGACTTGACGTGAGCCTCCCCTGCCATCCGCAACGAGATACGGGGATGGAGGGTGCGGCCCGGGGCACTCGGTGAGCAATCGGATCACTGTCTCATCAAGATGTCCCTGGCCGCCCCTCCATCCGCCGTGCCCCCTTTCCCTCCCGCGTGGATGCGCAAGGAGGAGATGGGCGGGAGGGATAAGCGCCCTCGCGGGAGGGTAAAGTCTTTAGACGCGGACAGGTTGGTGGCGGCGTTGTAGGCCCATATCTGGGCTGAAGACACCAGGCCGCCCTTGTCCCCCTCCGGCGAGGGCGCTGGTGCCGCGGCGGTGCCGGTGCTTGGTCCTGCTGACGTGTGCGTGGAGGAGGACGCGCGGCGAATTGGACGGGCGATGCGGGTTCGCCATGCCGCGAAGTCGCCCGTCCATACGTCGCCGCGCGTACTGGTGGTCCAAGAAGCTCGCCGAGCTTCGGCGGGCCACCATCGCGGCGCGTCGTTTCCTCCTTCGCGCGAAGCGAAGGAGGGAGGATGAAGAGAGGCTGGCTCCTCTGAGGGACTCCCTGCGAGAAGCCAGGAGGTCCCTCAGACTTGCCATCAGGGAGGCAAAGGCCCAGGCATGGAAGAGCCTGCTGGCGGAACTGGAGCGGAATCCGTGGGGTAGGGCCTACAGGCTGGTTCTACATAGACTCCGGCCGTGGACCTCTCCCATAACGGAGACTATGGACGTGGACCTCCTCGCCGGGGTGATGGACACCTTGTTCCCGACGAAGGCTCGGGAGGTGCCACCGTATACCGGTCCTCCTGCGGACTGGCCGCCCGGCGGGGAGGCCGACGTCACGGAGGCGGAGCTACTCGAGGTAGCGAAGAGGCTCCGGGGACGCCCGCGAGTGCCGGGACCCGATGGGGTACCCGGCCGTGCCTGGGCTGTTGCCATGGAGACGCTGGGGCCGAGACTGAGAGAGTATTTCAGCCTCTGCCTCAGCCAGGGCCGCTTCCCCAGGGAGTGGAAAGTGGCGCATTTGGTCCTCCAGCGGAAGGATGGCCGCCCCGTGGAGAGCCCATCGGCCTACAGGCCGATATGCTTGCTGGACGATGTGGCGAAGCTATTCGAACGGGTAATAGCGAGCCGCATCGTCCGGCACCTGTCGCGGACTGGCCCGAACTTGTCGCCGAGCCAGTATGGCTTCCGCGAGAGGATGTCGACCGTTGACGCCGTGCGTCAGGTCCGTACTCTCGTGGAGGACATAGTAGTCGGGGGTGGTGTGGCGTTGGCGGTGTCTCTGGACATCGTCAACGCCTTCAACACCCTCCCGTGGGGTGTGGTGGTGCGTGCACTTGAGGAGCACGCGGTGCCGCCATACCTCACCGCCGTAGTGGCGGACTACTACCGCGACAGGGCGCTGGAGTTCACCGTTAAAGGTGGACTCTGGTGCAGCAGGGAGGTGTCGTGCGGTGTTCCGCAGGGGTCGGTCCTAGGACCACTCCTGTGGAACATTGGCTACGATGCCGTTCTCCGCGGGGAGCTGCCCGCCGGCTGCCACCTGGTGTGTTACGCGGATGACACGCTGGTGGTAGTCGGCGCCTCGAACTGGGAGGCGGCCCGGAGAAGGGCCGACCTCGCTTTGGCCGGGGTGGTCCGGGCCATTAGGCGGCTCGGGTTGGAGGTGGCTCCCCAGAAGACAGAGGCCCTTTTCTTCTACGATAAGTCCCGGGGGAGCCCTCCTCCGACCCGAATTCGCGTGGGGGACACGGCCGTCGAGGTCGGGACCGTGATGAAATATCTTGGTCTCTTCCTCGACGGCCGTTGGGACTTCACCGAGCACTTCGCTCGGTTAAGTCCCAAATTGGGGCGTCAAGTGGACGCACTGGTTGTGTTAATGCCCAACCTGGGCGGCCCTAACTCCGCGGTGAGGCGGCTGTATGTGTACACCGTCCTGGCTAGGCTCCTTTATGGCGCCCCCATATGGGCGGACGCAGTGTTGCGGAGTCGCCGGCTGATCGGGATGTTGCGCCGCGTTCAGCGGAGGCTCTGCATTCGGGCGGTCAGGGGCTACAGGACGGTGTCCTTCGTAGCTGCCACACTTTTGGCGGGGCTCCCGCCCGCGGAGCTCCAGGCCGAGGGGAGGGCCGAGATGCACCGGATGATGGCTGCATCTCGGCACGAGCGCGCGCCGCCGATGCCGGCGAGCGCGCTCTCGGCGTGGAGAAACGTCGTGCGAGATGGGATCTTTGAAAAGTGGACGGAGAGTCTGCGCGAAGATCCCGTCCTGTCGACGAAAAGGGTCGTTCAGGCGGTCGGTCCGCTCGCTAAGGAGTGGGCCGATCGTCGGTGGGGCTGCTTGACGTTCCGTCTGACACAGGTGTTCACCGGGCATGGGTGCTTCGGTAAATACCTGTGTCGGATAGGGAGGGCACCGGACCCCCGGTGTCACCATTGCGAGGCGACCGAGGACACCGCGCAGCACACGCTGGAGCAGCGTGGAGTGTGCAGCGCGGTGTCCTGATAGAGGCGATCGGGGGGGACCTGAGGGTCTCCAGCGTGGCTTCGGCCATTTTGGAGAGCAAGGAGAAATGGGGCTCGGTCTCCTACTTTTGCGAGCGCGTTATGCTCGCAAAGGAGGAGGCCGAGCGCATACGGCAGGGGATCGTTCCCCTCCCACGTGCACAGGGTAGCGCGCCTCCTCCGGGGGGTCCGGATCCTACTCCGGATCGTCCCCGGAGGAGGCGTGCTCGAGGACGGAGATCCGGGGGCCGCGGCGCCGTCAGAGGTCGATAACATTCGGCCAGGAGGGTGCGTCGCCAGTAGACGCGCCCCCCTGACGACGCCGCGGCTCTCGGACTGGGAGGTGGGGAGGCGGGAGTGGAGCAGGACTCCACTCCCGGTCATACTCCCCTACGGGTTTGCTGGGCGGGGGGGTGGTGTTCCCCCCTCGCCCATCGGTTAGGTCTGGGGCTTCCTCGTTAGATAGAGGAAGCCCCAGTCGAAGTAGCGGTGGCGCGAGCCACCTGGCCGGCGGGCGTCTCGGAAGGATGCTTAGTTGCGTGCCCGGGGCGCCCCTACCATCGGCGTAAGGCAGAACACCGGTTGGAGTTTTAGTGGGTATTCCCGGCCTTAGGCCGGGCGAGTCCCACATCACCGCATACCCGACCAAGTCGGGACTCCCGGTCAGGTATGCGTAAACGCATTTCTCCAGCCTTACCAAAAAAAAAAAAAAAA
>NW_017277665.1:29285-31562 GCF_001594065.2 Cyphomyrmex costatus
GATGACGGGAGGAGGAAGAGAGTGTTCGGGAAAAGAGGAAGTGGTGATGGGAGGAGGAAGAGAGTGTTCGGGAAAAGAGGAAGTGGTGACGGGAGGAGAAAGAATTTGTTCATCGAAAGAGGAAGTGGTGACGGGGGAAGGTGAATGGGGTTCTACGAATGGAGGAGTGGGAATCTCGTCCAGGGAAAGGGGAGGAAATCTCTCGTGCATTGGGAGAGGGGAAATCGAGGGGGAATCGAGAGGAGTTAGAAGCGGGAATTTGGTGAGGTTAAGGGGAAACTCCGAGGAATCAACGGGGGAGTAGGAAGGTTCCGGATACTGTACGAGTGTCGGTGTAAGTGTACGTGTGTCCGTGGCGGGCTGAGCAGAGGGAGGCGTAACAATGACTGTCGGACGCGATGTAACGTCTACAGGGAAAAGCGGCGTAGCGTCTACAGCGAGAAGCGGCGTAGCGTCTACAGGGAGAAACGGCGTAGCTTCTACAGGGAGAAGCGGCGTAGCGAACAGTTGACGGGGCCGCAGACTCCTACGCTTCTTAATGTAGGGGCCTCTTCGGCGAGGCTCTTTAGAGGCACCCTGAGTGCGCACTAAAATTTAAGGGTGGTGTTGAGTGGAGAATGTGGAAAAATTAAGATTGGAGTTTGCGTGCACAATATTTACTACGCATACTCCTTGAGGAAGGTGAAAGGGTAAGGAAGGGAACGCAAATGTCTTACTTGTATAAATAGGCGGCGACGATCGGTCCCTTACAGCACTGACCCGGTCCACAGCGGAAGCTGCTGAAGGCAGGTTCCAAAGGCCTTCGGAGGCGGACGGTCGGTCGTGAATGGTCCTGGTGGACTTCGACGAAGCCTCGGAGGCGCACGGTCGGTCGAGGATGGTCCTGGTGGACTTCGAGGCACTGATTTTAACCGATCACCAGATCTTGGTCAGTTGACTCGGGCGATGCCTCGGACAACTGACTGTCGACCAAAGAGGTGACTGCGCGAACAAGAGAGGCCGGACAGTAGACTCGGGCTTATCGCCTCGGACTACTGACACGGTGGTGCTGAAGATTACTACTGACGCTGTGCGCTTCCGAGGGCCTCGTATTTATACCCCAAAAGGGCGGGCTTTTCCTTTGTCTGGAAATTTTTGCAACGCTAGCAACTTGTGACATAATTTACGATTTTTCTTAACTCCTATCGATGTTGATATCAAGCGTCTTCTAGGAAGAGCTCCGAGAATAAAGGATTTTACGATTTTTGCTAGTCCTATCGAGGTTGATCTCGCGTGTTCTCGGGGAGTTAAGAAAAATAAAGTAATTTACAATTTCTCTTGAGGGTTTTATGCGTAGGAAATTACAGTTGCGCTTTGTTGTAGAAAAAATATATGACTAGAAGAGTCGTCGGTTTCCGCGCTTCATTTATTAGATGTCAAATGAACATTGCTGTGGGAAATTCTCTAAGAGTTTTACGATTTGGCACAATGGCCATGGCGCCAGTTATCTTTTCAAGCTAGTTTTCTTAGAGTTCCCAGATGATACCTTAGAGTGTTCGTTATCTAATGGCCGCTTAGAAATATGTGGTTTCGCAATTTTTATCGCCGTCAGCCCTTTGTACGCAAGTTGTTTTCCTCGTTTTATTTTTCTTTTGAGTGGCATTTACGAGTTTCCCAGCGCGTGGTGTTTACTTAGGCCTCGATTATCAGATATCCGCGCTCGGGCCCCTCTCGCAAATTTCACTCTGGTCATGACGCCGACCAAGATCCTTTGAAAGAAAAGAATCGTGGAGTCTACAGGACGTAACACATATATAAAAAGACGTTTTCGTTCATATCTAAAAAATGGATTTTCGGAACGTGATTTAAATACACATCGTTGTTTTCAGCGTAAAATTCTCATCATATAAAGAATTAAAAAATTTTTGAAAATTAGAGTGGAGGGTGGGGGTATACAATAAATATATGTAAACAAATTTTTTATTAATAATATAAGATTGATAAAGGACTCTTATTATAAACATAAACGAAAAAAGTTAAAAGGACGTTGTAAGAGTCAAAAGAAATAATTTAAAACAACAATTAAAGAAAGAAAAACGCATATATGTAATAAATTAATTTCAACAGAAAAAATTTTTATCTTCGAAGCTGTACATTAAAAATTAACAATATAAAAATACTTGTTTAAAATTCGAAGATGTACATTAAAAAATAACAATATTCAAAAACCTGCTTAACGTTTCGACTCGTGGATTGAGTCTTTTTCAAAAGCGCAAACATATTCTTAAAGTTAAAATT
>NW_017277665.1:31768-37042 GCF_001594065.2 Cyphomyrmex costatus
AGCTGACTTCTTTCTTACGATCTACTAATCGCTAGAAGAACAATAGTTGGATGTGATGAAGATGGATTCGCAGAATTAATCCGAAGAATTTTAACTTTAAGAATATGTTTGCGCTTTTGAAAAAGACTCAATCCACGAGTCGAAACGTTAAGCAGGTTTTTGAATATTGTTATTTTTTAATGTACATCTTCGAATTTTAAACAAGTATTTTTATATTGTTAATTTTTAATGTACAGCTTCGAAGATAAAATTTTTTCTGTTGAAATTATTTTATTACATATATGCGTTTTTCTTTCTTTAATTGTTGTTTTAAATTATTTCTTTTGACTCTTACAACGTCCTTTTAAATTTTTTATTATTATAGTTGTAAAGTACTCCTGCAACCATTCAATTTTTATTCCATAAATTTTTTTCTATTTCTTATAGTTTCGAAGATATTCGCTTCGAAAGAAAAAAACCGATTTTATTCAAGGGAGGATTTTACCCCCATAATATGCGACTCCACACGTATAAAAAAATACGTGTCTCTTATTTTTGTCTATAGAACAACATACTAAAAGCTTATTTAAATCGGAGAGACCACTTGGTTGTTCCCTTGTTAGTTAAATTGACAAGCAATCTAACAATTTTGATGCTTATAGCATCCTGTGGATCTTAATAATATGTTGAAAGACATATATCAAAATTTAACGATGTGATGTTAAAGTAATAATGATAAATTAATAGCGTATTTGATTTTATATATATGTAATAGATTTTGACATTGAAATTAATACATATTCACTTCCATTGCATATATTATCTTTCAATAATAAAATGTATTATGTTAAAATATTTTAGAGAACATCAATGTAAACATACCAGAGAAGCACCATTCGGATACCATCACCAAGAAAGAGGAATCATAATAAAGTTGTTAATACTGAACATTAGAAAGAAACATACAATAACGAACCTGAAGTTATATCACAGATAGAACACACTTTGTATAATTAACTTTATAATAAACGTACATAAAAATGGATAAATATTCTTCTTTTACATTATTTATGCTTCTTTCTAATATTTAGTATTAAGAAATTTATTGATTTCTCTTTCTTGGTAATGGTATCCGAACGGTATTTTTCCATATGTTTTACATTGATGTTCTCTAAAATATTTTAACATAATACAATTTAACATAATATTATACATTTTATTATTGAAAGAAAATGCAATGAAAGTGAATATTACGCCCAAAATGTTACGCCCGCACGACCGAATTCGCGAATGTGAGCAAGCTCGCGCTCCCGCGACGCGGAAATGAATACACAAGAGATTGCGGAGGAACACAGAACACTCTCTTTATTACGAACAGATACAGAGCGATCAGAGAAAGACAGGAGCTGACGTTTCACGTCCGAACGTAACGAGCGTCAGTCCCTGACTTAGTGATTACAAAAGACATCGTTGTCAAGACAACGCGTTCTTCTTTTCGAAATTCAAAACAAAGACGATCCACCGGGCGTCGGCACGAAACGGGCATAACACTGCCCCTCCTCTTCCTCAGATTGTCGTCCCGACAATCAAGCTTCTCAGTGGGCTTTCCATACGTTCTCTTGAACGGTATCTTGCTCTACCCTGAGCTGCTGCTACAGGTTACCGAGCACCGTTTCTCCTAGCGTCAAAAGACTTCTAAGTTGGACCCCTTTCGATCCTTCCTAGGAGATGGCCAGTCTCCTCGATATCGAATTCCGGGAATCCTTCTTTGTCTCTTCGGGATCCACTTGACTCTTCTCTTGAGCCTTGTGCATTTCTCTCTTCCTTTTTCGGACAAAGGTGGGAATTCAGACTTCTTCTGCGGTACCTCTGTCCCGCTGGACTTCCCCAAGTCCCCGCCTTGGCATTTGCCCAACGTCCCGCCGAAAAACCGTAGATTAAAAACGCGCGGGCAAGGCGGTCTTCTTAAAAAAAAAAACGAAACGCAGCTCGAAGAGAAAGGTGGTCCATTGCCCCGCCGACAACCTCCCGGAGTATCCGAGTCATCCTCCCATTTCTCTCGTCACGACTCTGTAACTTCAATAAATTAAAACAGGCAGCTTATATTGCTAAGAAAATCAAACACTTACTATTAAGCAAGAAAATTAAATACTAAATGACACGAGGCCCCCGACATTAAATAAAAAGTTCATTATTAATAAGGTGCTAGTTATTATTATTTTCTCCCTCTTTACCATTTTCAGATTCTTTTCTTCCTTCTTTACTATTTTGAAAATCTTTCTTATGCCCAAAACTATTTTCTTGAATTATTCTAAGTCTTTGCTCTTTCTATGGCAAACCTCAACGATGTAATCCCTTCCAACTGTATTGTTCTTTTTACGAAATCGTCGGTCAAGGCGGAAATAAATTGCGCACACGCAAATTTGTCACGCACCGCATCGGTATGCTCCGGATAAACTAACCGTGCCAATCTTTCAATATCGGAACCGAGAGAAGCCGCGCTTTCTCCGAATTTTTGTTTTCTATTTGTAAATTGCGTGTAATACGCCTGCGCGGATTGCGCTTCACCGTACCGCAATTCTAACTTCGTTTTAAGCGCCACAAAATCTAGATCCTCTAAATTCTGAATGCCCTCTAACACCGTACGCGCTTCTCCCCTCAAACACGAAATTAAAACGACCGTTTTCGTTCTCTCGTCCCAATAATTCGCACAAGCAATTAAATTAAATTGCGAAAAAAATTCTCGTAAAGGAACAATTCCGTCAAATATATCCGGTTTTAATTTTACACTCATGAAATGATTCGTGACACCCGCGACCGAAGGTGCAGAAAAATCACAAAGGTTAGTCGCGTTTACATTTAAAGTACCCGCGACGCTACTCGCGGTTTGCACCGTGGACGCGGCACGACCGGTTCCCCTCGCAGCATGAGCACTTTCATTACGAGCGGACGGATCGCAATTAATAACATTATTAGAAGGACTTAGCTGTGTGTGTGTGTGTGTGTGTGTGTGTGTGTGTGTGTGTGTGTGTGTGTGTGTGTGTGTGTACAGAGATCCCGCGCAGCCTTTCCTGTAGCTGGAAAATCTCTGCATCACGTTGACGTATAGTCGCAGAAAATTCCTCCTGCCTCTGCTGTTGTTCTCTCCGCATAAGCTGGATTTCCTGCAGCACCGCTTGCAGAACGGCAGCAATCGAGGAAGATCCCTCCGCCGCACTCAACGTCGCCGGAAGATCCTCCTCCGCGATGAGCCTCCTCTTACGTAGAGTAGGACGCAGCGTATAAGGCATCGCGTCAGATGAACACAGCACTCGCTCGACCCGGCCCAGGGTCCACTCATTACACCGTTCGCACGGACGAGTCCCCAAAATGTTACGCCCGCACGACCGAATTCGCGAACGTGAGCAAGCCCGCGCTCCCGCGACGCGGAAATGAATACACACGAGATTGCGGAGGAACACAGAACACTCTCTTTATTACGAACAGATACAGAGCGATCAGAGAAAGACAGGAGCTGACGTTTCACGTCCGAACGTAACGAGCGTCAGTCCCAGACTTAGTGATTACAAAAGACATCGTTGTCAAGACAACGTTCTTCTTTTCGAAATTCAAAACGAAGGCGATCCACCGGGCGTCGGCACGGAACGGGCATAACAATATGTATTATTCCAATATCAAAATATTACACACATGTAATCAAATATGCTAATAAATGTAATAAATTTTTTTGGTATAATGTTATTACGAAATTGATTATCAGAACAATCCTTCTTCACGATATTAATTATTAATTAGAATAATGAAATTAAAGTTGAAGGACTCTTTATATGAAAATAATAATTAAAACGAGGTGAAGGACAATGAGAGTCAATTCGTAAGTAAACAAGAAAGCGATTATAACATAAAAATAGTCTTAACTTACAAACGGACACTGAAGGTCTTCACGATTCATATATTCCCATTGTAAATAAGGTTTGATCTTTTGTTATCGACAATCGACACACTGCTTAGTTTTGTTGTTATATCACAGTATTTGCAAGACAGTTAAACGACTTATTGTTAGTACACTTAATCCTTGCATTCGTTTTATATTTTATACAATAAGTTTTGTGAAAATGTTTTGTATTATTACTTTTTTGTTCATTTTACTCTACGACTTCTTTTATTTTATTTAACTTTCACATTGTAAACTGACTAATCATTTTCGCTGGTGAGTAAGACATTTTTGTTGAATTTCATTATTTTCACATCTTTTGATTTTGTTCTCATGCCAAGTTACAGATACATTGTTTCAATACGACTTTGCCATCTTGTATTGTCAATGTTGTGCAACGAAGAGGGAAATCGAGGAGTCAGTGAGAAATGTGTTGTCTCAATTATATTGGATTAAGGAATTTTTGTTGAACGTCTGAAGAGGACTCAAACCAAGAGTCGAAACTTGTTACGACATTTTACATCGAGCGATTTTTTATACTATTATATATTGACCGATATTCTAATTTTAAAGCGGCTAAGTATTATATTGTATTCTTTTTCTTTAAAAATTCATATTATAATTTTTATGTTATAATCACTTTCTTGTTTATTTACGAATTGACTCTCATTGTCCTTCACCTCGTTTTAATTATTATTTAGAATAATGATTTGTAAACGTATACTTATGAAGATATACGTGAAAACTTGTTAATTTACACTCTAAAATCTTAAATCAAATACAGTGTTCTAGGTGAGAGATCAAAC
The DNA here is from genome assembly GCF_001594065.2 of Cyphomyrmex costatus. NCBI lineage: Eukaryota > Metazoa > Arthropoda > Insecta > Hymenoptera > Formicidae > Cyphomyrmex > Cyphomyrmex costatus. The sequence continues at coordinate 36,488 of NW_017277665.1, forward strand.
TGTAATAGTTTTTTATATTATTATTGAAAGATAATGAAATGGAAATGAATATGTATATAAAAAATACTATTATCTGGAGACACGGTAGTGTCTCGGCGCTAAGCCAAGCGCGCGACACTGCCGTGCATCCTTTACGCGAAACTGAGATTTTTCGGGGTCGAGATGATCAGATCTCAGTAACGACTGAACCGATCAAGTTCTACATATGCTCAATCGACAGGAAAAACTTAAATTGTATAATAAAAGTGCTTTCATTTTTTTTCTACGTGCCCTACGAGCGGAGATATCGCGACGCAAAGTCCGGATCTGTGAATTTTCACGTTTTATTTTTTAAGATACGTCGTCGTCATCAACGTCGAGGACCAGAGAAATGTACTTCTCGTTTTTTCGATAATAGAGGGCCTTTGACTTTATGTGTTATCTCACTCTATCTATCATCTCACTCTATCTATCTATATCTAACCAGCAGACCAGTGTTGCATGGTCACATATATGATGACGCGAGCGCGGTTTAAAATCTTATAACTAAAAATAAAATATTATTCAATATAATAT
>NW_017277665.1:37299-40816 GCF_001594065.2 Cyphomyrmex costatus
GTCTAGGTGTTCGCATTCGAGGAACTAAGTGTCTAGGTGTTCGCCTTCGAGGAAGTGGGTATCTACGTGTTCGCCTTCGAGGAACTAAGTGTCTAGGTGTTCGCCTTCGAGGAATTGGGTGTCTACGTGTTCGACGTCGAGAAAGTGAGTGTCTAGGGGTTCACTGTCGAGGAAATAGGTGTCTAGGTGTTCGCATTCGAGGAACTAAGTGTCTAGGTGTTCGCCTTCGAGGAAATGGGTGTTTGTAAGAAACAATGTGTCGTCGTCGTCGTCGTCGCCGTCGTCGCCGTCGTTGTCGTCGTCGTCAGCTACGGAGAGAGGAAATGCATTCTGGAAGTTTTGGCGCAAGAGATATAAATGTGTATCTATGGATGCGGTCGTTGCCACTACGAATGCTTCGAAGCGTTTGATTAACCAATCAGAAGAAAGAATTTTACAAATTAACCAATCAAGAAATGCTTCGAAGTATTCGTAGTGGCAACGACCGCACCCTATAATATCGATCTCTGCGATTTGTAAGATCGGTAAAGTCGGATTGAGTCTCGGCAATAACAAAGGATTGAGGTTAGGAAATTTATCACATCGATGGCATAGACGAATACCTAAGTGAGGTTAGAATATCTGTGTAACTTTTTAAAGACAATTCTACTAGCTAAGATCGTTGCGCAGATATTTTACATATGGTATAAAACCTGTGCAACGACAGTGCTTGCGTTCGAAAATGCTGCGAGCATAAATACAGGTTAGGAAATTTGTCACATCGATGGCATATAAAAACATGTAAGTGAGGTTAAAATAAATAAATTTTCTGATCATTTATCTGATTATTTTATGAAATATGAAATAATTTATTAAAGTTGCAATATCCTTTCGTATGCAGGATTATTAAAAGAATTTTAATTAAGAGTGTACGCAATGCAGTAGGAAGTGAACATTTGAATCTTCTCGATTTAACGCAATCTGACGTGATTGGTGGCTCGGCATCTCTTTGCTACATTCACACATTTTGAAATCACCAAGCACGCTTCTGGTTCGTGGAATTATCGTGAAATTATTAAAACATCTCTTCGATATCGTATCAGATAAGTTTTATAATATATCTATTAACCTGTTTTCTCTGTTCTCTATATAAAATTTATTAAAAAAGAACTGATTCTATGTGTTGTATTTTAATTACAGATTTTGAAAGAGAAGACCTGAATCCAATCTGTCAGTATATAACGTTATATTTGATAGTTACCTCAATATTATCCTATGAAATAATTTATTATTTATCAGGTCTCTATTACATTTGTCCTATTTTTTACAATATCTTTACAAGTATACCCTGATAAATAATAGATTATTTCATAGAATAATTTTGAGGTAACTACCACAAATAAATAATAATATAGTAAAAGGCAACTCACAAAATAAACACAGTAATGAGAAAATAAAGATTACGCCAAATAAAGTATTATTTGTTTTTTTTTTAGTATACATTTCCTTTTAAGGACATTGACAAATAATTTTCTAGATATTTTAGTAAAAGATATATATCAAGATTACGCCAAATAAAGTATTATTTGTTTTTTTTTTTAGTATACATTTCCTTTTAATGACATTGACAAATAATTTTATAGATATTTTAGTAAAAGATATATACAGATAGATTGGTTCAGGCCTTTCCTTTCAATAAATCTCAAATTATAATTGAGTACAAAGAATCTGTTCTTTTATATTTGTGTAAAAAATAGAGAGAACAAATTAATAGAGATTCTAAAAATATCTGATACAATATTGATTCCAATCGTATCAGATAAGCCCTACTACTCATTATTTTCACTCTCCTTCATATATAATATATACAATATAATTTTAAATTATTCTTTAAATCATTTTTTATATATATTTTTGATACATCTGTACTTTAACATAATATATTATCACGAAAGTAACTGATATTAAAATATCTATATAAATATACAATTTATACTAACTTCGATACATTGCATCCTCCCTTCTTTTATTTCACTACCTTGTCATATAATATGGATTTTTCCCATAAAATATATCGTTTAATTAACTAGTCTTTAAAAATTCTATCTCTAAAGATCTAAGAGGTACCATCCTTACACTTATTTAATTCTAATGACATGTATCATTTGTATGTATATATAAACTTACCTTTTTAAAAAAAAGGTAGAAAAAAGCGCTAAGAGTGGGTGCTGCTGGTCAAAAAACCATTTGGGCCAGTTTCACCAACGTCAATTACTTAATCGACTGTGAAACTGACCAATCACATTTACTGTTTAGTAGAACCATCTTTAAAAACCTACGTGATATTATCCTTATTTAATTAATTCTAATGACATGTATCATTTGTATAAAAGATTTGATATCAATAGTCGGCGCCAAGTTATTCTACCTTATTACTTACTTAATTTTAATGACATTTATCATTTGTATACAAGATTTGATATCAACAGTCGGCGCCAAGTTAAATTTTACCAAATTAAAAAGTAAAACACAAGTGGTACCTTTAATCTTTAAGAACCCATATAGTACTATTATTTAAATTCCACTAAATTAAAAAGTAAAACCTAAGTGGAATTATCTTTATCTTCATACAATGAAACCTAAGTATATGCCTTTGTATTCTTATTAAAAGATCTGCCTATTCGAAACCAAGTGATTTAATTCTTCTTTAAAAAAAATTATATCACATTTAATTTAAAAAAAAAATAAAAAAAATTTATTTAAATAGAAAAATTTTTTATGTAAAAACACTTCGCGCTGCTAGAGCGAATAAGAAAAACAATGAAAACTATCTAAAAGCTATAAAAATTAATACAAATATATGTAAGGCTAATGATAATTTAAAAATTATAGTAAACATATTCTAAATGCTACGTTTAATAAATACAGCTTACTTTTCTTTTTTTATGTATTTCACTCGCATATACTGTACGCGAATATACATATACAGACTGCATACTTTAACTCTAGTAGTTTCTAATCGCTTTTATACAAAATGTTACATCCATATATCATTTTATTATGATGTTATTATATTGGGATTGAGATACAATTTACTCGCACATACATATACACGAATATATACACACTAAATACTTTAATTCTCGTGAAAATGTTTCTTATCTTTATCATTGTATTTTATTACATCGAGATCGAGAACTAGCAGCGCGAAGTGTTTTTCCATAAAAAATTTTTCTATTTAAATATATCTTCCATTTTTTTTTTTTAAATTAAGTGTGATATAATTTTTTTAAAGAAGAATTAAATCACTTGATTTCGAATAGGCAGATCTTTTAATAAGAATACAAAGGTATATATATACTTAGGTTTCATTATATGAAGATAAAGATAATTCCACTTAGGTTTTACTTTTTAATTTAGTGGAATTTAAATAATAGTACTATATGGGTTCTTAAAGATTAAAGGTACCACTTGTGTTTTACTTTTTAATTTGGTAAAATTTAACTTGGCGCCGACTGTTGATATCAAATCTTGTATA
>NW_017277665.1:41125-51817 GCF_001594065.2 Cyphomyrmex costatus
GAATGACCGACCTCTGCGGATTCATTCGGGGGCTTCAGGATAGGTTGTGTGTGACGAGAAAAGACCCCAGCTCCAAGCCCAGCGCTGTCGGTCCACTTTAAGGGGTGCCTCATCGCGATTTTCTATTTCCCATTTGAATAATACGGGGAAAACGATTTTTTCCAGTTTCGATTAGTTGCCTCGTTGAAATATTGCCATCTGGAGATTACAAATGTTTGGAATTTATAATATGATAGTCAATTGACATGAAAAAATTTAGTGCAACTCACAGTCAAGTGATTGAAGTGATAGGATTGAGGTTTAGAATTGAAATTTTTACTGTTCTACCCTAAATTCTTATAGATTCGCAACTCTATCGGTTTAAAAAAATTACAAAAAATTCGTGGACCCTCAAGAATGCTTAATTCCTAGCTTGAAGTTGTATTTTTTCCTATTAGAGCTATTTTCCAACAATAAAAAAATTTATTTAGGCGAAAAATATTGCTGAAGTAACTTTGCACTTTATAATCTTCAAATAATAATGCATTAATTTATTAGAAATGAAGAAAAGGAATACAATTCAAGGCTTGGATAAATTATCTTATGAAAATTATGGAAAATTATGTTCTTCCTCATCGTTACCCCCCACCCCCCATGCCCATTTGTTTTTTTTTTTTTAAACTGGAAACGTAAATTACAGAAAATTTTGTCTACTTTTTAATGCCGAGTGTCCAAATTAAAAATTTCAACATGACTGACCAAAAACGGCTGGTAAGTGTAACTGAAACATGAAATATGGCATTAAAATGCTTACATTTTTATGTCACATGATATATAAAGGTAATTTCGGGTTGCTGAATTAGATTTAATAGTAATAATAACGAATGCCCCTTATATGTTATTTTTTTAAATAATTTATTAAATCTCACATGTGTATTTGCTAATTTGTAATTCTAGAACACATTGGAAGAAACGACATAAAACACTCTCAATCGATTTTGAGATCGAGAGATATCGATAGAGATCGGCAGAATTGAGAAAGATCGATAGAGAACGACAAAGATCGAGAACACGATGCGTCGGAACCAATTTTATTTCAAACCTTCGTGCGTATGGGTTTTCTCAACGGGACATTGTTCCTGGACACCATACAAACATTTTGAGCCTAAAAACCAAAAAATCGCTGGGGGGTTTTTGAAAAAAAATCTATTTTTGTTAAAAAAGAATGGTAAAAACGATCTCTTGGCATCAATTTTTATCAAATCGAATTGACTAAGAGGTTAAATTGTAGGTTTTTTTAAGCTCTACAACTTTCTTATAGTTAACATTTCCCTAGCTATTGAGCGAAATGAGTTAGACGGAAAAATCCGCAAAAGATAGGCATTTTTCCTCCTCTAATCAGCTATAACTGAAGAAATATTAATTGAAGATCAGGACCCTCGACAGATAAATTGTAGAGCTTCTAAATAAATATTTTTACTTTGGGAAACAATTCTTGAATTTTGCATGAATTTTTTTTTCGTAGCAAATAAGATCTCATATTAAAGCTCTTTTGAAGCTTTACAATTCATCTATTGATCTTCAAATAATATTTCGTCAGTTATAGCTGATTAAAGGGGAAGACATTTTCTAAGTGTCTCCAATAATAATATACAGGGTTGGGTAGTCGAAAAATTAAAAGTTAAAAGTTAAGTTAAAAATCAAAAAGTTAATTAATTTTAACTTAATTTAATTACTTTTTAGCAGGGAATGGAAGTAACTCGTTACTTGTAACGAAGTTACAGTTACAAGTTACTTTTTTGGTAACTTTACTGGTAACTGCGTTACTTTCTTTTTTTGGTAACTGTAACGGTAACGAGTTACATTTTTTGGGTAACGGTAACGAAATTTACAGTTACTTTTGTCGTTACTTTGCACACGATTGAACACGGTTCGATTGGATACATGCTATTTATAGCGCTTATCAATAAGACTTGAAAGCCCTTAAGGCCTCTTTACACGGTCAATAATACTGAGTCAGTATTACTGATCAGTATTACTGACAGTATACATTAGTTTTTATAATCTTGTACGATCAGGTATTATTGATAATATTTCACTTTAGTTTGACGTGATTTGATGTATATTATTATCTATGGCGTCATGGATCTTAAGGAAAAAGCATGTATTTAAGTCCAAATCATCGTCAGTATTCTACGTCAATCCATTAATATTAACCACACACAATCAATAATACTGTCAATATTCGTCGATACTGACAGTATTACTGACCGTATACAGAGGCCTTTAGACATTCGGCTGTCATGATTCAGTAATTATTTTACACTTCTATCTTCTATGTAATACATAAGACATACAAATATTTCAGTTTGCTACATATTTTACAGGTTTCATAATTATAAAATTGTGTTTAAAAAAAATTAAAAAATAAATTAAATAATAGTAAAATGAGAAGGGCTACGAACCCAAAAGCGAAACAGTTTAAAAGACGATGACAATAAGTGTCGAAACGTCGTTTGTTTTTATCTTGTTTTATCCATGATATTGTTCTAATATATATTTATACATTTAATTACATTGTCATCGTCGTTCTTATCGGAAATAAACTGTTTCATTTTTGGCTCGTAACTCTTCTCATTTTACTTTTATTTAATTTATTATTTGAGCCATTCTACATTGTTTTTTTTTTTTATAAAATTATATATTTGTCAGTATTACAAATAAAAAAAAAATGCAAAAGTACATTTTTAAATTGATTTTGAAAAAGTAACGGAAAGGTAACGAAAAGTTATTTTTCAAATAACGGTAACTGTAACGAGTTACTTTTAAAAAGCGATAACTGTAACTGTAACTAGTTACATTTTTTACTCGGTAACGAGTAACTGTAACTAGTTACTTTTAAAAAGTAACTTTCCATTCCCTGCTTTTTAGATCGTTAACTTTTAATTTAACTTAATTAAGTTTACTTTTAACTTTGTAACTTTTAACTTTTTCTTTTTAACTTTTAACTTTTTAATTTTTGACTTGTAACTTTTATTTTTTCTATTAATTAACTTAACTTTTATTTCAATTAATTAAATAACATGTTGTAAGATATCAATTAAGATCTACGTGTCGGGCTGTGTGGCTCCGCGGCAAGGCGGTGGCTTTGTGTTTCGAACTACATACGAGGTCCTATGTTCGAGTCCCGACATCACGTCGAGCGTCCGACATTTTTTCTCGGCCCAGCTTACAATGTTAACTTTTAACTTAACTTAGTTATTATTTTGTAGAGTTAACTTTAACTTAACTAAGTTAAAAAAAAAATTAACTTACCCAACCCTGATAATATATATATTTTTTTTTGGATATATAAACGACAGTAATTTTAATTCACGATGCGTGCACCAAGGTCATAGTGACGCTTATTTTTGATTTTCTTCTTTTATCTACAAATTTTTATAATGACAAAAACAACACAACCCCTACTGTCAACTCCGTGTAGTTCTTTGTGATCTCAGTGGCTGATTATTTGCAAAGAGTTGATCACATAAGTGGAGCAGTGGTATCATAACAGTGCGTATCAGTGTAGTATCAGTGTCTCTGTCCTATTTACTGTGTTAATATTCATGAATTAAATGGTTGATATAAAAAAAAGTTACAAAAATGTCGCGAAAACGGAATAAGTCTGATCAGATTCATTTAATCGGAGCACCTTTACAGAAAATTCACTGTCGTAAATTACCCACAATCCGACAAACTATGCAATTATTTTTCAATAAACATCGATCTTCAAAATTGCCTATACGACAAAAAGCTGAAGTGGTGGCTGGAGAGATTATTGCTTTTTGACGTCGAGCAGGCATTCCCACGGTCCCTCCACGTTCTGTAACCGACAGAATTGTTAAACTACACTCAGAATGGAGGAATTTACAACGAAATCGATGGCGAAAAAGTTCGTCTGCGCAGCAAGAGAGAGAGTTGCGTTTTGGAAAAATGATCGATGCGCTTTTCGATATTGCGGATTCCATTGAACGAGTTCTTAATCCCATATGAAGAGAATTTTTGCAAAGTCAGCGCTTAACTCGTCGAGGCTTTATTCCCGAAACAAATAATAATGATAATAGTGAAATGACTTGTTAAAATGATGGAAATAATATTGAAATTTGTGTCGAAAATATGGAGAATGAATGTACGTATATTTTATACAAATTATATTTTGTAACGTTTGGACGTGTTTAGAATTTGTAGACAAGTTGTATTTTTTATTCCCTTCAATAGTCTTTTAATGCAAAATAAAATCACAAAAATATTTTGAGGTATCTTAATCATCACCGGCAGTTTCGTACTGATTACACCTTTGCGGCACAGCGGGACTCTCAGAGTCCCACCTGTAAATGATATTTTGTGATTTTTTTCATGCAAATCAATATCAATATCGATAAGTTTAGTAAAATTATCATCCTAACACCTTACATAATAAGATACAGTACAGTAATTTTTGTTTTTATTAATAATATTGTTAATATAAATTAACAAAATCGAAAAAATTGTATTTTTTTCAAATAAATTCAATTTCTCGAAAGATATAAAATGTTATAAATTGAAATTTTGTACTCGGGGGTTTTTGAGGTCGCTGATTACGGATCTGTAGCCCAAATTCTAAAATTCGAAATGGCGAATCAAAATCCAATACCTTATTCGACTTTGCTGAAACACGGCACTCAGGGTTTTCGGGAATGCCGATTACGAATATGTTGTCAGATTTTCTAAACTGAAAATAGCAGATCTAATATGGCGGTCCAAAATCCGAAATTTTGCTTTATTTTTATGCAAATCACTAATCGGGAGTATTTGAGATTGCTTGTGACAAATGTATTCAGATTTTAAAAAATAAAAAATAAATTTGGGTTTGTAAATAACCGCATATGTACCTGATATTATTGTTGGAAGAATGACTAAAACTCAAGAAATATTTCTTGAAGAAGAACACTATATATCAGAATAAATTATAATCTAAAGGGTTAAACAATATAAAATAAATTTATATCGCATTTGGTATAAAAAATTTGCACGATAAGAACCGCGAACGAAGACATGGTGGTGTTATTCCATCTGAATTCACTTGTTTCCATTTTTTGTTTGTTTTTTTTTTTAATTTTCGTAAACCATCATTTTGAATTTTGAAAATATGGCAGCATATTCGTAATCGGTGACCCCGGAAACACTCAGTACCGAGTTTCATCGTAGCCGAATAAATGTCGGGTTTTGGTCGGCCATATTGGGTCCGCCATTTTGAATTTTAGAATTTTGAAAACATATTCGTAATCGACATTGAAAACCTCCGAGCACCTCGTTTCATAGAAATGAAATAAAGTTTAGGATTTGATTCGCCATTTTGAATTTAGAAAATGTGATAACGGATTCGTAATCAGCGTCCTCGAAAACCTCCAAGACCAAATTTCAAACTGATTCGATGAAAGAAAAAGTTCGTGCCGCAAAGGGTTACAGATGTGGAGATTTTCAATCATAAAAATTTGTCCATTAAATTGCATAAAAAAAATCAGTAGGTGTTTTCAAACATTGGCTTGTTATAAATAAATAATGGCTTTTATTTTAAAATATGGTCAATCATTTTGCATCAGTATACAAATATTTCTTTATCTTGTTCACATTGAATAAAAAAAAATCAGATTATAATCTTTATTCAATGTCAATTTGCTTCAAATTCTTAATATTCCCGTAAGAAAATCCGAGGTTAAATTTTCAATTTTCAATATTTTTTGTAAACCCTAAAAAAATCGGTAAATCGATAGAAAAAAATAAATATGACTCCGAGTAAAATGCAGTTTCCTGTTAATTTCTACTAGTTTTTATCTTCAACTTTCCGAGGTGATTAAGCTACCTACTAATAACACTCGTCGGAAATTACTTTTTCCATGTTATCGTAATATTCTATTCTAGCATCAGGTGAAAATGAAATTTCCGATGACGAGATGGAGATTGCGGTCGACGACAATGCAGATTTCGATGGTGAAATGCATTCTATATTCTGGTGTTCGTATCATCTCTTAAAAGCATATTCTTATGTTATAAAATATATTTTAGTTGTGAGCTCAACAAGTTCAACAATTTCTGATCATGAATTAATACGTCAAGTGTCTGATTACGCTGAAGAGAATATTAATCCCAAACCTAAAGTGCGAACCAAAATGAACATAATTACACCGGAAGTCACAGCAGCACTGGATCGAACGAATATAAGCAGTAGGAAAGCTTTGTATATGTATATTCGCTCCATTGATTCGTGCTCTTGGATTAAAACTTGAAGATTACAACATCAGTCACTCAGCAATTGAAATCAATCAAAAGAAAAATAGGGTAGAAATAGCCAACGAATTGAAAAGGAACTTGGAATTAGCAGAAAATTTGATCATTCATTGGGATTCTAAATTGCTGAAAGATCTTATAGGACATCAGCAAACTGACAGACTGTCAATCATACTGACTGGCCATGATACAGAACAACTTCTTGCGATTCCAAAATTATCATTTGGTACAGGCAAAAATCAAGCTCAGGCGGTTTTAGATACTCTGGGGAAGTGGGGTCTTGCTGATCGAATACGAGGTATGTGCTTCGACACAACAGCTGTCAATACAGGTAAGGAAACACAAGGAACTATTGTAAAATTCGATTCACGATTTAGGGACTCTTGTGACTTCCGAAATAATTCTTGATTCAATTTTATTGTATCATGAAAGCCCATTTTAAAAATTGTTTATGCAAGAATATTGAAATTTTCAAATTAAAAAAAATTTATTTTACATTCAAAAAAGCATTTTTCCGTAAATGCGTTATTTTTATTATTTAATTTTAGAATTATGCCTTCGTATTTTAAAAATTCATAATTCGTGAATTATGAAGAGGTCTTATGGCTCAAAGAATTCGATATTGTGGACTCAAGACCTAACACATGAATAGCGTACTTGAACGTATTTCATTCTTTATTCCATTATGAAAACGAAATTCTTAATTTAATCGAAAAGCTCGAAGTTCTTGATTTCATCATAAAAATGGCATTGGGTTGAGGATAATATTCTTACTGTGTCTAAATTATCCAATGAAATGTAAAACAAATTTCTTATATAACAACAAGGCGCATAAAAGGAGCTTGCACTTTAATTCAAGAAAAATTAGGACGAAATCTCCTGCATCTGGCCTGCCGCCACCACACCTGCGAGCTAATGCTGAGAAATGTCTTCGAAACGTGTTGGCCAAAAACGGTCGGCCCCAAAGTGCAAATCTTCAATTCTTTTCAAACCGTTTGGCCAAATATTGATAAATCGAAATATGATACTGGGTTGGAGGATCCAGTTGTTGCTGAAATTATTGGGGAGAAAAAGGATGAAATTTTGCAGTTGTAAGATATCAATTTGAGGTAAAATACGATCGACTTATTAACAAACAATTAAGTAGTGAAGTGGTAATGGGAGATAAGTCGATTTGGACATAGGGATCATTTTTTACAGAGATATGATCAAATCGACTTATCTTCCTTTACAACTGCGCTACTGAATTAGTTCAGCGTCGTATATTTTAATACAACAGTATAAAAAACGTACCTGCGCCTGTCATCTACCGGATGTAACATTTTTATCATATGTCGATTGACATCAATTATTTTAATCGATTCTCTTACCATTTTTTCGAAGTCGCATAATTGATATATCCGCGACATCTTCGTTCATAATATGATGATTTTTTAATTCACATATTCCATAGATCCGCGACATCTCCTCTTATAATATGAATTTGATTTTTTAGGTTAATCAGCCGCGCGGGGATTATCAGGAATTATTAGAATTAGCCTGTATTTTCCTGGGGGAAGTGCCATTACGCGGCGTAAAATTCAAATTTCCTGGAACAGCGCATCATGCCCGATGGCTGGCTAAAGCAGTTTATACCTTAAAAATGTTCATCTTCAGGAATCAACTAACCATGTCACCTTCAGAGATCAATGGACTACGCGAGATATCAATTTTCATAATTCTTTTTTATATAAAATTATGGTATGAAGCACCAAGTGCCATCAAAGCCCCCAATTCAGATTTAACGCTACTACAGGATTTAATTCGATATTTGGAAATAAACTCGAAGGTCGCAAAAGCTGGTCTATCTAAACTTACATTACATTTGTGGTATATTGCGGAAGAGTTAGTTGGATTGGTATTCTTTGATTCGTCAGTTCCGAGAGATATGAAAATTAAGATGAGACAAGCGTTAAAACTTAGAGTGAGTTCATCACAGAACTTGAAGAGAATTGATGTTAAGGAGCGTGATTATGCCGTATTGCTGAACACAGATTTAAGTGACTTTGTCACCAAAGGATCCTACTCTCTTTTCAATCAATTCCAAATATCAACTGATTTTTTGGAAAAAGATCCAGTTGAATGGGAGTTCGATGAAGATTACCAGTCCGGCCTGAAACTATTAAAAAATCTGAGAGTAACGAATGATGTGGCAGAGTGAGGCATTGCCCTAATTACGGAGTTTCATAATACTTTGTCTTATGATGAAGAACAGAAACAACATGCACATCAGATTATTTACAATCATCGAAAAACCTACCCAAATACAAACATCAAAAACTACAATGAGAATTGATATTATTAATTCAATAAAGAGTCCGGGTCTTCCCACAAATGACTGCGTTCTTGGCTGGAAGCAAGGTTGAATAAGACAATTTTCGTCAATAAATGTGAATTATACGGAAGATAACATAATTCTTTTCTGACTTATTACGTTTCACTGTTTTACAATAAAATTGTATTCTTTTTCTTCATTTTTAATAAATTATTTCATTACACTGACCAGCAAATTCCAATTTTTGTTGTGTGAATAAAATACCATCCTACTGTTTCCGAATGGATTTTTCGTGCTCAACACGATGACGCTGGCAGAATTTTCCTATCACGTCGCATTTCCGAGGTTAAATGTGTCGAAATGTACGTTTTTGTCACTATTTCTATTGTTTCTGTAGCAAAAGAGAATTTACATTTGATATTTGCAGTATCATTTCCGAAGTATCTTTTCATGTTGAAAACGATGGCGCTGCCAGAATTTTCATATCACGTAGCATTTTCAAAAAAAAAATGAGGTAAAATGTGTCAGAATCTGCGGTTTTTGCGATATTTCGAGTTTGTTGTGAAAAAAAGAATTGACACATTTAACCTCAATTCGTTCGAAAATGCAACGGGAAAGGAAAATTCTGGAAGTGCCATCGTTTTCAGCAGAAAAAAATACTTTGGAAATGATGCTTGTCAAAGGCAAAATCAGTGTCGGATAGTGTTATTATTTGAATAATATGAAGTGCAAAATCACTTCAGCAATATTTCTCGCCTAAATAAATTTTTTTATTGTCGGAAAATAGCTCTAATAGGAAAAAATACAACTTGAAGCTAGGAATTAAGCATTCTTGAGGGTCCACGAATTTTTTGTAATTTTTTTAAACCGATAGAGTTGCGAATCTATAAGAATTTAGGGTAGAACAGTGAAAATTTCAATTCTAAACCTCAATCCTATCACTTCAATCACTTGACAGTGAGCAGTACTAAATTTTTTCATGTCAATTGTCTACCATATTATAAATTTCAAACATTTGTAATCTCCAGATGGCAATATTCCAACGAGGCAACTCATCGAAACCGAAAAAAATCGTTTTCACCGTATTATTCAAATGGGAAATAGAAAATCGCGATGAGGCACCCCTTAAAGTGGACCGACAGCGCTGGACTTGGAGCTGGGGTCTTTTCTCGTCACACACAACCTATCCTGAAGCCCCCGAATGAATCCACAGAGGTCGGTCTGTGGCGAACACCTAGACACCCATATCCTCGACGGCGAACACCTAGACACTCACTTCCTCGACGTCGAACACCTAGACACTCACTTCCTCGATGTCGAACACGTAGACATCCAATTCCTCGAAGGCGAACACCTAGACACTCAGTTCCTCGAAGGCGAACACCTAGACACTCACTTCCTCGACGTCGAACACGTAGACACCCACTTCTTCGAAGGCGAACACCTAGACACTTAGTTCCTCGAATGCGAACACCTAGACACCTATTTCCTCGACAGCGAACACCTAGACACTCACTTCCTTGAAATCGAACACGTAGACACTTACTTCGTCGACGATGAACATATAAACAACATCTAGACACTTAATTCCTCGATAGTGAATACTTGGACACATAGTTTCTCTATATTTCGATATTTCACAATATATATATATACACTACGCACAACAATTAGGGGATCACTTCAAAACCTACAAATTTTGTCGATATTTAAGAAACTGTATCTCTGCTTCCAAAGATCGTAGGACATTTCCTCTGGTCGCGTTTTAAAGAGTGAAACTTCTTCTTTAAAACAGTTAATATAATATTTGTCGTCCCATCAAATGGGACTTTTTCACGAAGACCAGAAGCAGGTCGTGTATAATGCTGGCGGTAATACCCAAAATCTTGCAAAATGTAAGGTTCTCTTTGGAAGCTGATAACTCAACTTCTAGACATGCTAGAGTAATGATCGTGGTCTCGTTTTAAAGGAAACATTTCAAACTATAAAATGCATGTAATAAGATTTTTCGGCCTGTTCGTATTTTGCCCGTGAAAATTTGGAAATTCGCGAAATTTTTCGAATTTTAACACGACCTGCTTCTGGTCTTC
>NW_017277665.1:52311-56398 GCF_001594065.2 Cyphomyrmex costatus
ATACAATTTAAGTTTTTCCTGTCGATTGAGCGTATGTAGAACTTGATCGGTTCAGTCGTTACTGAGATCTGATCATCTCGACCCCGAAAAATCTCAGTTTCGCGTAAAGGAGGCACGGCAGTGTCGCGCGCTTGGCTTAGCGCCGAGACACTACCGTGTCTCCAGATAATAGTATTTTTTATATACATATTCATTTCCATTTCATTATCTATCAATAATAATATAAACTATTATAGTTTGATAAAAAACTATTATAGTTTGATAAAAAAACTATTCTAGTTTGATCTCTCACCTAGAACACTATATTTGATTCAAGATTTTAGAGTGTAAGTTAATAACTAGTTTTCAATCACGTATATCTTCATAAGTATACAAATTATTACGTTTACAAATTATTATTATTATTAATAATTAATATCGTGATTGTTCTGATAATCAAATACGCTAATAAACGTAATAAGTGTTTTGGTATAATGTTATTAAGAAATTGATTAACAGAATAATCGTTCCTCACAATATTAATTATGAATTAGAATAATATTTTGGAAATGTATACTTATAAAGATACACGTGATTGAAAACTGTAACTCACACATGTGCTTCAAAATCTTTAATCAAATATAGTGTTCTAGGTGAGAGATCAAAATAACAGTTTTTTATATTTCAAAACTGAATCACAAAAGATCAGTATTAATTTTAAAGAATTCTTATTAAATTGTCTTACCATATTGTCTACTTTAACGTAATACATTTTATTATTGGAAGATAATGAAATGGTAAAAAATCTTGGCATACATAATGAGGTATTCAAGTTAGACGTAAAGTTGGGAACTATTGGTGTATGTTCAGTTTGAACTGGCACCTTCAATAATATATGAGTCATTTTTCATGGTAATATGTATAATAGTATTTTTTATATACGTATTCATTTCCATTTCATTATTTTTCAATAATAATATAAAAAGCTATTACAGTTTGATCTCTCACCTAGAACACTCTATTTGATTTAAGATTTTAGAGTGTAAGTTAACAAGTTTTCACGTATATCTTCATAAGTATACGTTTACAAATCATTATTCTAAATAATAATTAAAACGAGGTGAAGGACAATGAGAGTCAATTCGTAAGTAAACAAGAAAGTGATTATAACATAAAAATTATAATATGAATTTTTAAAGAAAAAGAATAGAATATAATACTTAGCTGCTTTAAAATTAGAATATCGGTCAATATATAATAGTATAAAAAATCGCTCGATGTAAAATGTGGTAACAAATTTCGACTCTTGGTTTGAGTCCTCTTCAGACGTTCAACAAAAATTCCTTAATCCAATATAATTGAGACAACACATTTCTCACTGACTCCTCGATTTCCCTCTTCGTTGCACAACATTGACAATACAAGATGGCAAAGTCGTATTGAAACAATGTATCTGTAACTTGGCATGAGAACAAAATCAAAAGATGTGAAAGTAATGAAATTCAACAAAAATGTCTTACTCACCAGCGAAAATGATTAGTCAGTTTACAATGTGAAAGTTAAATAAAATAAAAGAAGTCGTAGGTAAAATGAACAAAAAAGTAATAATACAAAACATTTTCACAAAACTTATTGTATAATAGTACATTGTGTAACATGTGTGGTAAGTTGTCTATTACGCGACACGGGCGCGCGAGCGCACCAGCGAAGCGAGTGCGCTCCCTCGCGCCCGTGTCGCGCAATAGACAATTAGCACATAAGTTGCACATAGATTTTTTCCTTACGAGTTCACTGTGTTATACAATTATATAAATTCGCACGAACGAAGCGAGTGTGACTTATGGGGTGGTGCGTGGGGCGCAGGTAGCAGGGGGGGGTTCGGGGGAGGGCGCAGCCACCCCCCGACTAAGAAATTACAATATTAATTATTACACGTTGAAGGACACTTATACAATGGGTGCTTTCCAGCAAGGACAGAATCAGACACTGTGTAACACAGAGAATCGTTTCATCCTCGTTTAACGTAGGCAAACAACAGGAATGCAGTGATTCACTGTGTTACACAGTGTCTACTTGTGTCGTAGCTGGAAAACAGCCAATATTAGTTATTACACGTTGAAGGATACTTACAATCTTGGTAAAATGGCCCCGTTCACAAATTTCTGACCTAGCAATGACATAGAGATGATGCAATGCCCGCGAAAAACGGCGCGACTCGAGCGAACACCGGGCGGGCGGGCGCCAGCGTCGATGCAGGTTAGGTTTCTCTGTGTTGTTATTGGTGCTACCAGTGCTACCACCCTACCACTGCCTTGCGTTATTTAGGTTTCTCTGTGTTGTTATTCGTGCTACCAGTGCTACCACCCTACCACAGCGTTGCGTTATTTTTCATAACGCAACGCTTTTGCGAAATAACTCAACGGCTTGAGTTATTGGCTATTTACCGCACGCAAAAGCATTGCAGTATAGGGCACATTACGTGCACGCGTGAGGAAAAATAATTTAAACTAATAAAATTATCATTAAACGACATTTAGAATAATATTCCAATTTACGTTCCAAATAAATTCATATCTAACCAATATTAAAATAAAATTTAGTAATTTTTTTCATATACTATGTCTATTTCTTTTACTCGAATCTTCTTTTTTAGGCTACCAGTAATCCATTCTTACTGTCAAGATCGGAGGCAGAGAGAATCAATGTTCCCAAGCCGGATCCGAGTCTTTCGAAGATATCGCCCACGTCTTCGAGTCCCACCTCCACCACCATCTTTTCGTCATTACCTACCATGACATCATTAAGGGAGAGCATACTTTTAAAGGATGATGATCGAACATCTAATCAGAATGCCTTGCATCTGGGGAAGCTGATGCCACTATTATAGAAGTATTAAGACTGAAGTTGAACTTCCAAAATATAGGAAATATAGGAAGTATAGGAAAGTATAGGAAAAAAAGTATAGGAAGACAAAGAAAATACTGTACGATATGTAATATATACTATAATAAAGGAGGCACGGCAGTGTCGCGCGCTTAGCGCCGAGACACTACCGTGTCTCCAGATATTTCCACAGTTTTTCGTGTATGTTTCTTTTCAAGAGCAGGAGTTGGAAAGAAACATCTCATCGAATACCATGTTCTGACTTGCAAATGCAGCAAAACCGCACCATTATAAAATTGCAACTTTTAATTTGTAAATTAATGTATGTACAATAATCCGCTGCAATCCGTCGAAGCTCTCGTTATCATTCTCAGTCAACTCTCGGATATCTATCTTCGTTGCTCTTGGCTACTCCCCGACCTGCCGCGACGACCAATCAATTCACTACTAGAAAAGAAGAGAACTACTCCACGACTATTTCTCTCTCTTTCTATCAAGTCTTCAGCTTCTCTCGTATGAACGCTCCGTCTATCTATCTAACTTATAAGTCTATGGTTGTTATTTGTGCTACCAGTGCTACCACCCTACCACTGCCTTGCGTTATTTAGGTTTCTCCGTATTGTTATTTGTGCTACCAGTGCTACCACCCTACCACAGCGTTGCGTTATTTTTCATAACGCAACGCTTTTGCGAAATAACTCAACGGCTTGAGTTATTGGCTATTTACCGCACGCAAAAGCGTTGCAGTATAGGGCACATTACGTGCACGCGTGAGGAAAAATATAAAACGAATGCAAGGATTAAGTGTACTAAGTCGTTTAACTGTCTTGCAAATACTGTGATATAACAACAAAACTAAGCAGTGTGTCGATTGTCGATAACAAAAGATCAAACCTTATTTACAATGGGAATATATGAATCGTGAAGACCTTCAGTGTCCGTTTGTAAGTTAAGACTATTTTTCTGCTTTTTAATGTTAAGCATCTCAGAAATTATTCGCTTTCTATAATTAGGTTCTTCATCTAAAATTTTAACATCTTCCCATCGAAAGTCATGATCATATTGCAATCTGTGATCCGTAATAACCGAACGGTTAGAAGTATTATGTCTAATATGGCTACGGTGTTCATTAATTCTGGTTTTCAGCTGCCTTCCAGTCTGTCCTACATAAGACGCATCACAATCATTACATTGGATTCTATACACCACATTACTCTTGGATGTG
>NW_017277665.1:57263-60618 GCF_001594065.2 Cyphomyrmex costatus
AGGGGAGGGTATGGGATAACGGATGAAAAAAAAGCACTTTTTTACGATTTTTTTTTTACGAAACTACTATAGTTAACTTAAATAATTTATTTGCATATTATTGTGTAACATTTGAAGTGTCTTCAGTAATTTTTTCATTGAAAAATATTAAAAAATATCGGAGTTATGCTGCATTGATGTGGGCCATGTCGAAAATAGTAGGTCTTGCGGTGCCCCGGATAACAAGTCGTAGAATTATCTGAAACACATGCGGTTGGAAAAAATTAGTCGTTTAGAAGTATAGCTCCTGATCAACGGTCCCCTTTTATTAAAAAAATTTTTTTTTTTATTTTTTACGGTCGGTTGAAGTCAAAAATACGGTTTTTTCACTAAAAATGGCGCCATTTTGTCGCTGTACAATCGATCAAAAGCAAAAAATAAAGAAAAAGGGACCGTTGTCCTGTAGACAAATATATATTAAAGAAGTATGTAAAATTTCAACCCGATCGGTGCAGAAGTTTTTGAGTTATCGCGGGCACCGACTTCAAGAAAGTGGTTTTCAGATTCACTTACATAGAATCGTCGATGCCAGCCCCATACAGCAAAGTTCCTGCGGCCTTGGCAATGTCTAAGGCATCCTTCTGCTCCATCCTTTTCAGAATTCTTGCCTCTTTTGTTACCAAAGCAGCCTTTTCCTCTGCTTTAGAAATTCGTGATTTGTCAAAATTTCTAACGTAGTGATGAGCACTTAAACCAACACTAATTTTCATTTCCTGAAGAAAGGCTAATAAGGCAATATAACCTTCATTGAAGGTGCAGGCAGCTACATTTGCTGCAATTTCGATAATAGTAGGGCTACTAGATAAAATTTTAGGACTAATCCTCCAAATAAGCTGGTTGAGGCTTTCATTATTATTCTGGTTAAATCCACCGACGCAACGTTGTAAAAGCTCGTCTTTGCTCAGATCTTGATAAATTGGCTCAATTGCTTTTATCACCTCGTCCGGGAAAGGTTCATACTTGTGCTGAAAGTCTTGTACTCCGGTGGTGGCCAAAGCTTTTTGGTAATCGCACCAGGAGTCAGCGCCGGCAGGACACTTATCGTGCTGTGGATCTTCGTCCGTGGACTTATAATGAAAAAAGGTCGCCCAAATCGCATCATTCATTTTTATTACGGATTCACAATTTCTTCTTATCGCTAACCCATAATATACCGTCAATTTGTCGATTATTTTAGCGGTAAGTTTACCTTTTCCGGACAGACTTTTGCTTCGTCTTGTTTGACCAGCTTTTTTTCCGGTTTTTATTTTCCGGTTTTTTCCGTTTCTACTGTTGTGTTTCTTACAACATCACGTAGCCGTTTGCCCATTCTTTTTTGCACATGGCCGACGCATTCTTTTTTGTGTATTATAAAATCTTCGCCATATGGTTGAGATTGAATCACGCCAGTGTACATCTTGCTATCTCCGTCGCCTATATAATATTTATACTTTACGCCATGATTTTCTTCTGAACGCTGAAACATTTCTATCATTGCCGAAACTTCCATGTTTCCTGCAGGTCCCACGTGATTTGCTTCACATTCACCAAATTCCACGTGATTCTTGTGCCATTCTTCAAATTCCACAGTATTTAATTTCGACTCCCAAATTTTACACTTTTGACAGATTCCACTTTTCACGCAAATATCTAGCACTTTTCCTGTGTAGTATCCTATGAGAGAAGAAACACCGTACAATGAAGAGAAACCTCGTTTTTGCCACATGCCATCGCCGGAAACAGTCAGATTTGTAGTATCTTGTAGTTCATTTTCTTTGCATGTTTCGTTTTTCTCTTGTGCAGCAGCCATGGAGTAAAGCCTTTTTACTACGGATTGTATTTTCTCACACATATTTTTGATATATAAATTATACACCGATTTAGAAACAAAATTACTCGATAAATCCATTAGGCCGCAAAATTTGTCGCATCCTGCCAAGCCTAAGCCTAACAAACGCATAACGAAAGTAAATCTATAATTTACTTCATACATACGGCCTATTTTCTCACTTGACGGAATGAACACTGCCATCTTACAATTGTCACATTTTATTTGAATTTCAAAGCCAAGTCCTTCCATTCTGCATGATTGAAATTCAATTTTGCCGTCACACTTTGAACATTTCACAAGAGTTGAAAGTGTCGTGAATATAAGTAAAAAATCAATAATTCGGTAATGTTTTTCGCCATCTTCAGGAACATTTATCTCGGTGGTCATTTTTATTTTTTTTGCCGATGCACTCGTAGTCGTTACACCATGCACTTTCTTCGAAGGATTTGGTCGTTTTCTTGGTCTGTGCTTCCTAACATTACTCAGCTTTCGATCTTCTCTGGAAATCTTTCTTTCCATTTTTTTGCTTCAAATGTAACTTTAAAATTGAAATACAAACGACGAAATTACGAAATACGGCCGTTCAAAAGAATGTAAATAATGCGCATGCGCGAAATAAGCAAGATGCCCAGTCGCGCCACCTAAACTCCTTTCTCACTTGCTCTTTACTCTCTATCTTTCCATCTTTTTCTAGCTACTCTAGCTTATTTATATGTACTACATCGAATTAATCTAAATGTAATAAAAACTTTAAAAAATAGACCATAATTGTAATGCATTGTAAAATAAAAAGATAAGAAAATATAAGCTTATATAAATATTGGCTCCGTATCTCGTTCAGTTTAACTCGAATTGACCTGGGATTTTAGGACAAGATTTCTAAGAAGTTGTACTTTCAGATAAAAAATTACAAAACAATTCGAATTTTTGAACCGGTTATCCCATACCCCCCCCTTAAATTCTAATCTTTAAAAACCTACGTGGTATTATCCTTATTACTTACTTAAATCAATGACATGTATCATTTGTATAAAAGATTTGATATCAATAGTCGACGCCAAGTTATTCTATTTTATTACTTACTTAATTTTAATGACATTTGTCATTTGTATACAAGATTTGATATCAACAGTCGGCGCCAAGTTAAATTCTACCAAATTAAAAAGTAAAACACAAGTGGTACCTTTAATCTTTAAGAACCCATACAGTACTATTATTTAAATTCCACTAAATTAAAAAGTAAAACCTAAATGGAATTATCTTTATCTTCATACAATGAAACCTAAGTATATGCCTTTGTATTCTTATTAAAAGATCTTCCTATTCGAAACCAAATGATTTAATTTTTCTTTAAAAAAATTATATCACAATTAATTTTTAAAAACAAAATGAAAAAGTTTATTTAAATAGAAAAATTTTTTATGTAAAAACACTTCGCGCTGCTAGTTCTCGATCTCGATGTATTAAAATACAATAATAAGGATAAGAAACATTTTCACGAGAATT
>NW_017277665.1:61660-63929 GCF_001594065.2 Cyphomyrmex costatus
GGAGAATGTGCAATGTTAGAATTTAACTTGGCGTACAAATGATACGTGTCATTAGATTTAAGAAAATAATAAGATAAAAAAAACAATAGTTCCCTTCTCTTCTTCTTCAATAATACCCAACAGTTCCGAACTTTCTGATTTGACTAATTGTAAGTCTAACTGGAACATGTACTTGAATACCTCATTATGTATGCCAAGGTTTTCTATATAGATATTGATTTCTATTTCGTTATCTTTGAGTAATAAAATGTATTACGTTAAAATAGACAATTTGGTATAAGAATTCTATTAAAATTAATACTGATCTTTTGTGATTTATTTTAGAAATATAAAAAATTATTATTTTGATCTCTCACCTAGAACACTATATCTGATTCATGATTGTGGAGCACATAAGAATTCTTTTTAAATTAATACTCATCATTTGTAATTCATTTTTGAAATATAAAAAGCTGTTATTTCGATCTCTCACCTAGAACACTATATTTGATTCAAGATTTTGAAGCACATGTGTGTGAGTTACAGTTTTCAATCACGTGTATCTTCATAAAGTATACATTTTCAAAATATTATTCTAATTCATAATTAATATTGTGAGGAACGACTGTTCTGTTAATCAATTTCGTAATAACATTATACCAAAACGCTTATTACGTTTATTAGTGTATTTGATTATGTATATGTAAAAGATTTAGACATTGGAATTAATAAATATTCACTTCCATTGCATTATCTTTCAATAATAGAATGTAATATGTTAAAATATTTTAGAAAACGTCAATGTAGATATACTGGAAAAGCACCGTTCGGATACTATCACCAAGAAAGAGAAATCATAATAAAGTTCTTAATACCGAACATTAGAAAGAAACATACAATAACGTAACATTATAACAAAACACTTATTACGTTTATTAGTGTATTTATTCCAATGTTAAAATATTACATATGTATAATCAAATATGCTAATAAACGTAATAATTTTTTTTGGTATAATCAGAACAATCCTTATCACGATATTAATTATTAATTAGAATAATAATTTGTAAACGTATACTTATGAAGATATACGTGATTGAAAACTGGTTAACTTACACTCTAAAATCTTGAACTAGGTGAGAGATCAAACTATAGCAGTTTTTTATATTTAAAAAATAAATCACAAAAGATCAGTATTAATTTTAAAAGAATTTTTATGCCAAATTGTCTATTTTAACGTAATACATTATTGAAAGATAATGAAATACCAAGAAAAATGACACATATATTATTGAAGGTGCTAGTTTACAATAAACATACACCAACAGTTCCCAATTAAACGTCTGATTTGAATACCTCATTATGTATGCCAAGGTTTTTTACCATTTTATTATCTTCCAATAATAAAATGTATAACGTTAAAGTAGACAATATGGTAAGAAAATTTAATAAGAATTCTTTTGAAATTAATACTGATCTTTTGTGATTCATTTTTGAAATGTAAAAAACTGTTATTTTGATCTTTCACATAGAATACTATATTTGATTCGAGATTTTGGAGTACATAAGAATTCTTTTGAAATTAATACTGATCTTTTGTGATTCATAAAGATAACATCACGTAGGTTTTTATAAAATATTAACCTTGGCATACATAATGAGGTACTCAAGTTTTATTATACAATTTAAGTATTTATAAAAACCTACGTAATGTTATCTTCTTTTATGTTTAGTAGAATTACACCAACCTCAATTACTTAATCGGAATTAACTAATCATATTTGCTGTTTAGTAGAATTTAAAAACCTACTTGGTGTTATCCTAATAATTTAATTTTTTAAAGAATTAAATTTCAAGAATTAATTACACAACTGGTACTTAGCCCTTCATTTTTAAATAGTTTTTTGTAGGACCATATTGTGTACATTAATATATTAACAATTTGACTTTAAATTATTTAAAACAGTGTGATATCCAACCATAATCATTAAAACTTCGACTCACTGCATTTCCTCCCCCTTCTTTCTCCCAGACTCGCCCTACTACTCATCATTTTCACTCTCCTTCATATATATACAATATATTTTTAAATCATTCTTTAAATCATTTTATATATATATTTTTGATACATCTGTACTTTAACATAATATATTATCACGAAAGTAACTGATATTAAAATATCTATATATATACAATTTATACTAACTTCGATACATTGCACATCCTCCCTTCTTTTATTTCACTATCTTGTCATATAATATGGATTTTTCCCATAAAATATATCGTTTAT
>NW_017277665.1:64364-67218 GCF_001594065.2 Cyphomyrmex costatus
TAATTATATGAAAGTAATTTTGAAAATAACGTTAGTTGATATAAACGTCAAGTTAAAACGTTGTAATAAAAATTTAGCAATTATGTCGTGCTTTAATATATTGTATTATATATAATTTTATTATATATATATATATATATATATATATATTGTGAAATATCGAAATATAGAGAAACTATGTGTCCAGGTATTCACTATCGAGGAATTAAGTGTCTAGATGTTGTCTATATGTTCGTCGTCGAGGAAGTAAGTGTCTACGTGTTCGATTTCGAGGAAGTGAGTGTCTAGGTGTTCGCTGTCGAGGAAATAGGTGTCTAGGTGTTCGCATTCGAGGAACTAAGTGTCTAGGTGTTCGCCGTCGACGAAATAAGTGTCTAGGTGTTCGCCGTCGAGGAAGTAGGTGTCTACGTGTTCGCTTTCGAGGAAGTAGGTGTCTACGTGTTCGCCGTCGAGAAAATGGGTGTCTAGATTGTAAGAAACGTCGACGTCATCGTCGTCATCATTGTTGCCAGCTACAGAGCGAAGAAATACATTCTGGAATTTTTGGCACAAGAGATATAAATCTGTATCTATAATATCGATCGCTGCGATCTGTAAGATCGATAAAGTCGGATTATGAGTCTCGGCAATAACAAAGGATTGAGGTTAGGACATCTGTCACATCGATGGCATAGAGGCATAGACGAATACGGAAGTGAGGTTAGATTAAAGCGCCGAGACACTACCGTTTCTCCAGATGATCTCTGCAATCTGTGCGATCGTTAAAGTCGGATATGAATCTCGGCAATAACAAAGGATTGAGGTTAGGAAATCTGTTACATCGATGGTATTTTCTGCTTTATTACAAATTCTCTGCTGTAATTCCGCTGTAAGAATATCTACAAATTATTTTCTATATAATTATTTTCTTTTTATAACTTTTGTTTATATTTTTTATTTATCGAGACACTACCGTGTCTCCAGATCTGTTATTTATTTATTTGGTAGATATCTTAGTTTGTATTCTCTATTCCTTATATAATTATAAAAGTTCTATGTACTGTATACTGTATTTTATTTTCAGATTTATTGAAAGAAAAGGCCTGAATCCAATCTGTCTGTATATATATACCTTTATACTTTATATTTGATAGTTATCTCAATATTACTCTTTGAAATAATTTATTATTTATCAAGTCTTTGTTACAACTCATATATCCTAATCAATAATACATTATTTCATAGAATAATTTTGAGATAACTACCAGACAAATAAATAATATTAAAGTAAAAGGCAACTCACAAACTAAACACAATGATGAGAAAATCAAGACTACGCCAAATATATAATAATTTGGTATTGCCTCTTAAGGATGTTAGTAAATGGTATATACTGACAGATTGGATCAGACTTTTCCTTTCAATAAATCTGAAATTATATAATTCAGTACAAAGAATCAGTTCATTTATAATTATGTAAAAAATAGAGAGAAGAAATTAACAGAGATTCTAAAATTATCTGATATAATATTGATTCCAATCATTTCAGATACGTTTAGAATTTCTATTAATTTGTTTTCTTTACTATTCTTTATATTAGATGTAGTAAAAAGAAATCTATTATTTTTGCATGAAATTGTAGGCGTACATAATGGATTTTTTTTATTTACTACACCTAATATAATTGTAAAAGAACTGATTCTTTGTACTGTCTTTTTTTTTCAGATTGAAAGAAAAGGCTTGTTATTATTTTTACAAACAGTAGGAAGTGAATTTTGAATCTTCCTGATTTAATGAAACCGTCTGACGTAATTGCTGATCTGATATCTCTTTGGTACATTCACACATTTTAAAATCACCAAGCACGCTTCTGATTCATGGATTTACCATGAAATTATTAAAGGATCTCTTCGATATCAAATCAGATAAGTTTTCTAATATTTGTCCTCTTTTCTCTACATAATTAAAAAAGAACTAATTCTATGTGTTGTATTTTATTTTCAGATTTATTGATTGAATTGAAAGAAAAGGCCTGAATCCAATCTGTCTGTATATACCTTTATATTTGATAGTTATCTCAATATTATCCTATGAAACAATTTATTATTTATCAGGTGTTTATTACATTTGTTCTATTTCTTACAATACCTTTACAAGTATATCCTGATAAATGATACATTATAGAATAATTTTAAAAGGCAAGTCACAAACTAAACACAGTGATGAGAAAATCAAAATTACGCCAAATGTGCAATAATTTGGTTTTAGTATTGCCTCTTAAGGATGTTAGTAAATGATATATACGGACAGATTAGTTCAGGCCTTTACTTTCAATAAATCTGAAATTATAATTGAGTACATCTGATACAATATTGATTTCAATTATTTCAGATATGTGTAGAATTCCTATCCCATAAAAAACCTTTTTTTAAAAAAAGAAAAAAACATACGCCAAGTGCATATAAAAGATACTGAACTTCTTGATCAAAAACAGATATGAGATAAATATAATTGACCAAGTGTATTCTTCATTACGCCAGTCACATAAGACAGACCAAAAGTGACTATAATTGTCAACTGGATTATAGTGAAGAAAAAACTTGGCGTGCCCGGGTCGCATTAATTGTAAACAGTATTCAGTGAAAACATTATTTCAACATAGTATTTGCATTATAAATTAAAATATAAAAATAACAGACATATGTATACAGATATATACGTATAATATATACGTATAATATACACGTATAATATAGTGATATAGTTAGTATCATCATTCACTATATAATGATATAATTTGTGGGACATGAAAATATATTCACAACTAAGTATTATAATATGTTCAGTAAGCAATTATTAACATCTTTTCTTTGTT
>NW_017277665.1:71349-72415 GCF_001594065.2 Cyphomyrmex costatus
TATATACAGACAGATTGGTTCAGGCCTTTCCTTTCAATAAATCTGAAATTATAATTCAGTATAAAGAATCTGTTCTTTTATAATCATGTAAAAAATAGAGAGAATAAATTAATAGAGATTCTAAAATTATCTAATACAATATTGATTCCAATCGTATCAGATATGTTTAGAATGTCTATATTAATTTGTTTTCTTTATTCTTTACATAATTATAAAAGAACTGATTCTTTGTGCTGTATTTTATTTTCAGATTCAGATTCAAAAGAAAGGCCTGTTATTATTTTTTTACAAAACAGAAGGATTTCCAATCTTCCCGATTTAATGTAACCGTCTGACTTGATTGGTGACCTGATATCTCTTTGTTACAATTGAAATCACCAAGCACACTCCTCATTCGTGGATTATTAAATTTCTCTTCATCAGATAAGTTTTATAATCTCTATTGTAGTTTGTCCCTCTCTATTCTTTATTATAAAAGAATTGATTCTTTGTGTTGTATTTAATTTTCAGATTTATTGAAAGGAGAGGCATGAAAAGTTACAATTCATGTTGTTGAAATCACCTATCACTATTAAACTGAAGATAATGTATTGCAACTGACATTTCGACAAAACGGAAAAGAGATGAGAAGCATCTGGAGACACGGTAGTGTCTCGGCGCTAAGCCAAGCGCGCGACACTGCCGTGCCTCCTTTACGCGAAACGGAGAATTTTCGGGGTCGAGATGATCAGATCTCAGTAACGGCTAAACCGATCAAGTTCTACATACACTCAATCGACAGGAAAAACTTAAATTGTATGATAAAAGTGCTATCATTTTTTTTCTACGTGCCCTACGAGCAGAGATATCGCGACGCAAAGTCCGAATCTGAGAATTTTCACGTTTTATTTTTAAGATACGTCATCAACGTCGCCGACCAGAGAAATGTACTTCTCGTTTTTTCGATGATAGAGGGCCTTTGACTTTATGTGTTATCTCACTCTATCTATCCTCTCACTCATTGGCATGGTGTATCACATATGACGCGCGCGCGATTTTAACCTTACAATTAAAAATAAAATATTAT
>NW_017277666.1:0-492 GCF_001594065.2 Cyphomyrmex costatus
AGTTAGGACGCTTGCATAAATTTGACGTTAAAAAGCAACAATTGAATTACACTTTAATATATGAAAAAATGTTTGTGCGCAGTATGTATTAACCCCATAGGTACCATATATAAGGATTTATAGGCTAGAAGAAGTTTCTAACTAATTCTTTATTTTATACGTCAAAAGCGAACATTTACAATTGATGTTAATGTATGTACTTAAAATGTAGTGCACATGGTCATGTTAAGTTCATAATGTTGGATCAGTTAAATTCATAATGCTGATGTTTTTTTACATCTGGTTTGAATTATTTTTAACCGTTTCTATAGATGGCCATTGCATATGCTCAATGTTAACTTAACTGAAACAATGGGGTTGTATAATTTAGGACAAAGATAGGACAAAGAGAGCGATTATTTTTGAATATTTGGGCAGTTTATTTAATTTTTGCGTAAATAAAATAAAATTTTAAAACTATAAAATTAAAAAAAATTGCTAGAATTTTACATA
>NW_017277667.1:0-812 GCF_001594065.2 Cyphomyrmex costatus
TCAGAGTTTTATCCGTACGGTGATTTGAATCTCGATTTTGACCTAAAGAGATACGCTCTCCTGTTTGATATGTACGCGCGATTTCGTAAGGCATATTATGGAATCGACTGCTTCGAAATGCTGCTCAATGTACTCTCGTTTATCGAGGAAGGACCGTTTGCTGTCATTGACTGCTCGCGACAAAACGAATCCGTCAAGAGCGCTACCGTGGATGTACGAATAGAATTTGACTGCAAGGAGAATGTACCCGCCAATACTACCGCCTATTGCCTCATCATACACGATCGTGTTATCGAATACTGCCCGCTGTCCAACGTAGTGCGCAAGATTATGTAAATCGCACCGTCAGCAATTATCTTCAATTTAAGAGAGATTAACACTGATATGACTGCAGTTTCGAATAAATGCTCGTCATGATCGTACCAACGTTTGTGGATCTACAAGGATTCGTCGTAGACAAGAAATTTATCGTCAAGGAAGTAGCGGTGCTGAGAAGAGGAACTGTTATCACACACTACATTTTTTCATGTCCTATACCATGGAATTTACTGACAAGATCCGACAAATCTTGCGCTTCCTGGTTGAGTGCTTATCACCATGGTTTGCGATGGGAAGACGGGATGGTCCCGTACAGCATGGCGAAACGTCTAATCACAGAGGCTGTAACAGAAGACGATGAAGCTCTCGTATATGTAAAAGGACTTGAAAAACGATAATGGCTAGTTGACATTCTCGATTGCGATAATGCGATTGTTGAAACTCTAGATGCGCATTACGAAGATGTAGAATCCCTACGTAATATAGATGCTTGT
>NW_017277668.1:0-893 GCF_001594065.2 Cyphomyrmex costatus
ATCTCGTCACTTGTAGACCTTTCCGGAAGAAAGAATCGTGAGAATCATCTGGACGTAACACTTATCGATTGAAGGACTTTTTCACAACAATCAATCAGGAATGGATCATAAATTTTACATAAACTATTGTCGCAAAACCATGATTTTTTTCCTTGTTCTTCTATCAAAGGTAATACATTCGTAATTTGACCTTCCATGTTCATTACCAATATTTGTGATGAAGAAATATTACGATATGTACCATCGATAAAATAATTTTCAGATGAAGCTGTATGTTTTGATTTGCCACAAAGTGCATATAATTTTTCGTCAATGGTTTTGCATTTAGTAGCAAGACTCAAGCACACTTCTGATTTCTTTTTAAGCAAAGCTAATATTTTGTACATATCGCGAACATAACTATCTCGAATTTGTGTACAGCGACGTACCATTCTTTCGGCTTCCAATCGTTTTTCAACATGATTTATAATATCCAATTTGTTAAAAATATTTTCAACTGCAACAGGATTATTAAATGAACTTTTCTAAATTAAAATGATTATCTAATAATGTAATATAATAATTTAAACCTTTAATACTTTAAATGATATTAT
This sequence comes from Cyphomyrmex costatus, assembly GCF_001594065.2. Lineage (NCBI taxonomy): Eukaryota > Metazoa > Arthropoda > Insecta > Hymenoptera > Formicidae > Cyphomyrmex > Cyphomyrmex costatus. The sequence continues at coordinate 594 of NW_017277668.1, forward strand.
CTAATATAATATATGACCACGAAAAGTAACTGATATATTACGAAATGTGCCAGTTCAAAGTGAACATACATTATGTTATTTTCTATATTATGTACCACGAAAAGTAAATGAAAACTACAAAAATTGAACCTTTTAAAATTAAAACGATTACCTAATCACAAAATAAAAAAACCCATGAAAATCATCCTTTGAAAATTGACCCCAAAAATTGGTAACATTCTAAATTATAATGATTAACTAATAATATAACCTAATAATTTAAACCTTTAATACTTTAAATGATATTATCTAATATAATAT
>NW_017277669.1:0-569 GCF_001594065.2 Cyphomyrmex costatus
ATCGCTCGCTAAACATTTTTGAAAATGCTCTAATTCCACTATTGAACAACCTCTGTTTGGCATTTCTTATAAGTTCAAGAGCCTTCTCTCTTTGTAATCTATCACGAGACAACCGTATTGACATCCACTGTCGATGCAACTCGCCCGAACGAATTTCACCGCGTTCTGCATATGCCCGTGCTGCTACTAATCAGCGCGGTAAGCAAAGATTACCAGTATTTGTTATCGTTAATATCGATCGTTTTGTTACATTATCGTGTGTTATTCTTCTTCGTGAGCCACCGTTTACACGACGTATTACACAAGATGTTAATGTACAACTGTCGTTAATACAAAAATCTGTGACACTTTGAGCGGCTCGACTCACCAACTCCCACAAATCAATATATTGAAAGTCTCGAACGTATCGATAAGACATCCACACAGGACCACGGGCGAGAGCATCGGCTGTAAATGTTATACCTATGTAATCGTCGGGATTACATGAATTTGTAAGATACGCATGTGCTTCTGCAAATACTTTATTCAGCCACATTAGTGGATTTAGATCTTCTAATGGTTGCCGTATA
>NW_017277669.1:832-5839 GCF_001594065.2 Cyphomyrmex costatus
TTTTAAATTTTATAAGCATGTAATTTTTAAACATTATATATCATCACACGTTTATACATTTATTTTACGATGACATAATAAAATAAATACGTAAATCAATATTACACATCATATTAAAGATTATAATAATAATTAATACATTTTAGATTTAAATATCGTCTATAAATCCTCGTAAAGCATTATGTCTACTTTAAGGAGATACGAGTGAATTTCGCATCAAGTATACATGTGATAAGCAAAGCATGTATCTACATTTCATGACGTAGTAATGCAATGAATACGTATTTTATCTCCAGGCTTACAGCTGTAGATTCATCATCATCTAACACGTGTAAAACAAGCTGACGTTTGTAAAACATTATCTTTTAAAGTTCGAGTGAAAAAACAAGTAATAGGTATATATGATTTCCTATAAAACCAAATCCCCATAAAATCAAGTTTCTGGAGACACGGTAGTGTCTCGGCGCTAAGCACGCAGCGACACTATCGTGCCTCTTTTACGCGTATGATTATTACCGTTACTACTGATACTAAGATTTATGGGTAAAACGACCCCCACCATAATCCTTAGTATGATCGTCGTTGAATGATTCCTCTACAAGTACAAGGCTTGACAACGGCAATTTTCGTTAGGTTGTCATTAACGAAACGCCGTACTTTTAAAGCACAGTGTGAGATAAAAGTTAATTTTTAAGTACAAACTGTAACGTGCTGTGTCTATATACTAACAGTGAACATGGCAAAGAGGAAAATGGATAATAATGATAATTCAGATTTTTGTGAGACAACTGGAGCGTGCAAATTTTTTGAAAAACGACTTCTTTTACCCACAATATACAAATTAAATCTTTCTTTTGGTAAGAAAGTTTTTATTGGATTTGCGGAACAGACGGATAGCAGTTTATATCCTGTAGTGAGGGTAATTGGGAAAGATTTTACGGGGATATCGTTTAAATCAGATGCTTGGTGTAATTTCCAAAAAGAATTTGATATTATATCTGAATATTTCGATTCAGAAGATGTCGTAGCAAACAAATTGCGCGATCACCAATTCATAAATCATGATTTTATGCTGCATTTTACATTTTCATATGGTCAAAGATCTATAGTTATTGACAGATCACAAAAAGATGACATACAAAATAATCAGGACGAGGCCGAAAACAAGAAGAGGAGATATAGCCCTCGTTCCATATTCATGCAGAAAAATACTTTTGACAATCTTAAAGAGATATGCGTATGTATCAATGAACGTCTAAGAAGCCTTGAAGCAATCACTGAATGCGTTAATTATTGTAAAAGCATTTTAATCGAACAATTACATACAGAAATTACAAAGAAAAGTAATTTCAAAATAGATTTATGTAGCGTCGTACATTTCATTACGACTGTTGCTAATATTCTTGAAAAACAAATTTACGATGCCTTAAATGTAAAATATCCGGCAATCGTCGAGCGAGAATTTCATATCATTTTTCTCGAGTTAACGACGATATATCGAACTAACATTGCAGAGAACGTGATCAAGTAAGCACGTGTATATATATAATACGAGTTATTTATTTTAGAATATTTTAACTTAATAAAATTTTATTCTTATTTACAGACTCGCATCCAATACTTTGATACAGAAGACAAAAAATAAGTCAACCGAATAATGAAAATTCTATACCTTATGCAAAATATGTATACCGTAAATGTTTAAAATAACAAAAATATTTTTTACATTTGTTGTTAAAAATTTTGAAATTTAATAAAATTGTAATCATTAATAGGTCTTCAATAAAATACGCACATATACATTTATAATTCAATAAAATATTTCTATAACCCCTTCATTACATTTAGCTATTAGTTACAACTGTCGTCTCGTATAATAGCAGCACTATGGGAACACATCGACGTTGTAGTAGTAGTAGTAGAGAGAGAATTAATATCATCTCGTAAAATTGTAGCACTATAGGGAACCGACAGCGGTACCAGCGTCGTAGTGGTGGGGATAACGTCAGTAGTATGCTGGTCCACTTGCACTCATCAGTGCTAACGTTAGCAAAGAGCCGAGCAGTCTACACCCGGACGAGTTCTACGCATTGTGGCCACAGCTCGTTAAAATATGTCTACCACCCCTCCATTACATTTAGCTATTAGTTACAACTATCGTCTCGTACAATAGCAGCACTATGGGAATATATCGACGTTGTAGTAGTAGTAGAGAGAGAGAGAATTAATATCATCTCGTAAAATAGTAGCACTATAGGGAACCGATAGCGGTACCAGCGTCGTAGTGGTGGGGATGACGTCGATAGTAGAGGGATTACTAATATTTCGTAAAATAGCATCACTATGGGAAGCTGAGCGGCCCATTGGCGTCGTAGCGGTGGGGATGATGTCAGTAGTAGAGGGGGCGATCATTTCGTAACATAGTACCACTATGGGGACCCGCCCGTACCACTGGCGCCGTAGTGGAAGGGGTTGGCGCCAGTGACGTCACAGGCGGGTCCCCATAGTGGTACTATACTACTCACGTCCCGATAGCGCACGTCCCGATAGCGCACGTCCCGATAGCGCACGTCGGTGTCCGCTATTGAGAAAAAGCGCGCGTTTTTCCGATAGCATACGTCCCGATAGCGCACGATATCATTTGTAAGTAGTAATCTAAATAATAAGATCCTGCGCACAATAGAGAAATGAAACGAATAGATATTAATAGCGTTTTCGATTAACCGACTTGACCCTACTCCGAGTCAATGGTCTTTTCTTTTTAGCTGCATTTCTTGAATAGTTTAGCTGGGTTTAGCTCTTCTTTTGCAGCTAAACGGAACAGACCATTGACTCGGAGTTGTGCCGAGTCGGTTGATCGAAAACGCTATAGGATTTTAACCCATCAGAAACCATGTATTCCGATGTAATCAGTTTCTGATAGGTTGAAAATCTTTATATCTCTTCTTATTGCTGTATTGTGTAGACCCTAAGTTATTTTGCGCTGATTGAGTGTAAAATAGTGTAATACATGATAATCCGTGTCATTCTAGAACTAAGCCCCTATTCTTGAAAAGTATAGCATACGATAAAGTAGGGAAATGTTACAGTGTATGTATGTACGCAGTCTATAGTATTTCTCTAGATATTCGTATGCGATATTTTTCAAGAATACGGCTCCTGTTCGTGAACGGCTGTCTTTGTGGAGGTTTTGTGTTTTGACAGTTATGTGTATTAAGAGGTTAATTAATTACTAGGTTTACACGGTTCGATTTATGCCGAAGTTATAACATCGATGTTATGAAAGTGGCCAATCACAGTCATTCCATTCTTCAGAGGAATAGCTATGATTGGCCAGTTTCATAACATCGATGTTATAACTTCGACGTAAAGCGTGCCGTGTAAACGTAGTAAAATGTCTTCTAGATTACTGGCCTAGTTTACATCGTGCAATTAATACGAGTACTAACCAGTAACTTTCTATTGAATTATCTTAATTTCAGCGTTATGTGTAAACATATACATGATATGAGTATCTAATTAATTATTTTGATGCATATTTTACTGATTTAACACATTATTCTTTAAATACGATGCTGAAATTAAGATTATTCAATAGAAAATTACTAGTTAATACGCGTATCTAGTGCTCGGTGTAAAAGGGGTCACTCTGATAAATTCCATTGGCCTAATTTACATCGTGCAATTGATACGAGTACTAACCAGTAACTTTCAATTGAATTATCTTAACTTCAGCATTATGTGTAAACATATACATGATATGTGTATTTAATTAATTATTTTGATGCATATTTTACTAATTTAATACATTATTCTTTAAATACATTGCTGAAATTAAGATTATTTAATAGAAAATTACTAGTTAATACGTGTATCAAGTGCTCGGTGTAAAAGGGGTCAATTAAGTATTTTCATAAGAAATCTTCATTCTTACTATTTTATTGTAAAAAAATCGTGCAAGGAATAAAGGGTTTGAAAAGAAAGTAAAATGAAAGAGAAAGAGAGGATAAAGAAGAAAAGGAAAGGAAAAGAGATGTGCAAGGAATGATGGTAATGATTTTTATAAATCTTTTAACGTTTATTATAAATATTATGTGCAATCTGGATAGAGATTAGCAGGTTGAACAAATAATATTATGTAGGTGATGTGTGCGTACATAAATTACTATTTAATTAAATGCATTATTAATTTTCCAATAGTATCTAGAAAAATATTATTAGCTATTTTGACATCGTTTTTCGCAGAATCAATTTGTCGTCGTCATCGATTGAAGGATGAAACCTGTGCAAGACGAAAAGAAGTGAAACAGGAAAAACAGAAAGAAGGAAATGAATAATAGACAAATATCAGATAAGTAAATAACTAATACTAGAAAATGATATATCCCAGCAAACACAAATACATTAATATAACATTGCCGTAATGAAACGGAAAGTAACAAGTAATATACCGTGTTAGTTACATGCAATATTCACGTTAGTTGTAATTTTCCACTCATATGAAATTGCAGCTGTATAACATGAATATGATGTATTATTGAAATGTTATATAACTGAAATACGAAGTATGTCACTGTTATGTAACCATTATTTTGTTATAAAATAGTAATATTATATCGTTACGTGTTTTTTAGTAAGCTCAAATCACAAAAACAGATTCTTGAATTAATTCTAAATAAAACTATTTATCAGGAGACGCGGTAGCGTCTCCGGCCATGTTCAAAAACTCTGAGACGCTACAAGTCTCTTATCCCGAGCCACCAAAGTCCATTTTTGGGAGGTGCATAACTACTAAAATATAAAAAATTTTGAATTGAACGTCATATGTCCTGAAAGGCGGCATCGCCACGAGTAATTTGAGCCAAAAAAATTTTAAATCGGTCAAGCCGTTATGGAGATATAAGCGTTCGAAAAGTGGTGATTTTAATGAAAAATTAAGAAACGTCTCCATCTCCTTCTCCTTCTCCTTCTTCTCTGTCCGCATTTTTAAACTTTTCAACATCCTCT
>NW_017277670.1:0-793 GCF_001594065.2 Cyphomyrmex costatus
CTCCCCTATACATTTCATTTTTATTTACATAGCGAGTGCTTAACGGCAGATTTACTATAATACCGTTCTGTGTGTGTGTGTGTGTGTGCGTGTGTTAGTGTAAATTAAAATTATACAGAAATTGTCATTTTTACGCTCTATAAAGTTTTTTACATGAAACAAGTGCCTTGTTTGTCATATCGCGTCGCGTATTCTGGCCGCCAGAATTATGAATGGTATGCAGTCACATGACGGACGATCCGAAGTCCAATTACTTAGCATCGATAAAACAAAAAAAATGTCAATTACATAGCTATCGTCAATTTTTGACGAACATGTTCGAAAACATCACGGAATACGTCGGAAAATATGATATCTGTTAGCGTACTATACAAATGAGAGCAGGTCCGACAGAAATTGATAACCCTTCGAGTTGTTGATGCATCGTAATTGTCTTCAACATAGTGAGCCACAAAGTAAATTAAAATTCGCTTACACGTCCTCCTCAATTCAAGATCTATTTAGTAAATGGATTGAGTGTCGTGCTTTGAAAATCGAACGGAAAGAAGATTAGGAAAGCTCTAGGCGATTCGAGTCTCTCGAGTTAGGATATATAACTAAGGCTGGGTCCACACATACACAACTTCGCTTTAAGAGGCCGTAAAGCCGTAAGAAATTAACCAATCACAGAAAATTATTTTTCTCGCATTCAATTATGATTCAATTTCTTACGGCTTTACGGTTTACGGCTCCTTAAAGCAAGGTTGTGGACCCAACCAAACATTCCTCTTGATCAGTAACGAAACGAAATTTA
>NW_017277671.1:0-902 GCF_001594065.2 Cyphomyrmex costatus
ACGCGCCCTCATCGCTGCATCGCATTGGCGGTGCAGCGGCGTCCAGCCGAGTGTTCTGGCTAGAACGATGGGTGCATCGTTACATCCATATTTGCGTTGCCAACATAGATGACACAGTGTGCAAAATTTCTCGTACGACATATCAGTATTCACGTGATCGTTGTAAATGTGTTTCAGATTGGTGCCATCCTGTTTGAATAGAATTAGCAAATTGGCATTGTCGCGTATGAGATGCTTTGGTATTTTCGCATATGTTTGAATGTTTGACAGAGATAAAAACAATCGACACTCGCATGTCGACCCATGGCGAAGTATTCCCTGATAGTATTCTGCTTGTCGCAGACTACGTCGTCGAATACGAAAATCGAGTTTGGAAGCGCTTCGCTAGGCGGAATGACGTCACTATTATTAGAAAAAGCATAATAACCGATATCGTCGATCGATTTCAGCAGCTCTTCGAGATATCGATATTTAGGTTGAAACAAGGATTTCGAATAAACGTAAACGTTTTCGAAACGTAAACCATGTGGACTCTCTATCAGACTTAGCAACATATTCGTTTTACCACAATTGGAAGGTCCGCAAATGATGCAACGTATCGAACTAGGTAGTGCAGGACCGTGTCTGCAATTCTCTCTGACCATGTCACTCGACATCAGTCGTGTCTTCCGATCGAGATTCGATACTCCTATCGTTCGAGATTGTCGCACGAATCGCATGTGTCGCTCTTTTGACGCGCGTGCGCGAACTTAGATGCGACGGGGGAAAGATATGTGCTATTTATACCGCGAACAGACGATCCTTTCGCACAGTCTATCATTTATTGCGACGAGTGATCATCAACGAAAAAAAAATGTTCATTCTGATAACGGACAAACGCGACATTCTCGCTTTTACAGCCG
>NW_017277672.1:0-243 GCF_001594065.2 Cyphomyrmex costatus
CGGCACACGCAGGTCGTATTATTTCATATTTGTTATTAATGTCGCTGTTATTTGGTGGATTATTGCACCCTCATTGCAGACGCCGCGGAGAGAGACGTCAGCTGGGAACGGACTCAAAGGCAGAACATCCGCCGAAGCATCGTGTCCCACAACGATCGATGGAAGATCGTCAAGCGACAAGGAAGCATTTTCGGACTTTTGGAAAAGCGCGCCACAGCGTAAAAGGATCCGCGACACGCAAGG
>NW_017277672.1:266-586 GCF_001594065.2 Cyphomyrmex costatus
CCAATTAGAGCAAGCAGAGGCCGATAAGAGAGGGCCTGACGATCTGCGTGAATCCGCGGAAACTTCCGATCGGCACTTGTGCAGTGACGGACCTCGAGTAAGGACGCAGGATCTCGCCCATAACTTGTCAGGAATTTCGAGAATATTCGTCGAAGATGAGCACTGCTATCGGCTCTCGTACAGACTTTGAAGGAAGCGGCTGAGGAGGAATATCTTTGTGAGGCGAGCGTTATTCGTTTTATTGTAAAGCCACCGACCGCGTAATCTTTTGTGAGCGTCTTGAGCGGATCGCGTGTGAGAATTTACGCGGATTTGATTCG
>NW_017277673.1:0-792 GCF_001594065.2 Cyphomyrmex costatus
GTAAATCGCGAACGGAAGAAGCGCGAGAACGCGAAATAACGATAATGAACTCGAAAGCGAAGACGATGAAGAAACAAGATGAGAAAACAATTCCATACTCAAAATCACTGGCGTACTGGAGCGATGGTAACGCGAAGGCGGGAAACGAGCGTGAGAGATGGGAACAGCGACGAAGACGTTGGAATGGAGTGGAGAACCGAGCGACAACCGAAGGCGGAAGGAAAAATGCTAATAACGAACACGAGGGATGGAGATCGTCGAGAGTAGCGTACGGTGCGAAATACGACCGACGTGGTGGAAGAGACTATCGACGGGAGGACCATCGTGGTATGGCGTTTGACAGGCGCGAGTACGCGAAATACGGGACGCGAGAAATTGCAGCAACAAGGATGAGAGACGGCTTCGCGAACAGAAAATTTGATGAGCAGCCGAGAAGAGAGCGAAATTACGATGACATGGAGCAAATACGAGAGACATACCGAGACAATTAACGACCGATCAAACGAAGAAGAATGCGAGACGGCGAACTGAAGGGGAGCCGAGCGCGGATGGACGAATTAATATACTTAGACTCAAAAATCTGACTGACGAGCTTGACGAAGAAATGGAATCGGAGCAAAGGCGTAACATAGGAGTGAGAAGAACCGAGATGCCGATAATAACTATGAAGATGCGAAATCTGGAGGTCGACGCATTGATCGACACCGGCGCACAAATTTCGGCAATAATGAGAGCTACTTACGACCGTATGATCGAGCACGGGGTGTCGATGAATATTATTCCAATAAGAAA
>NW_017277674.1:0-594 GCF_001594065.2 Cyphomyrmex costatus
AATAAACATTAACATCTTGTTTTCTAGACTCGATTTGGCTTTACACTTTCCTCGATTTTTAAACTATTTTATAACATAATATACGTTCTACATAGTGTAAAAATATGTTATCTAATAATTAATTTATTCATCTCTGTTCAGTAAGTGATTTCTTATGATTTTTTACAAGAGTTTCGAGTAAATTCCTCGAAATCTTAACATGTATCTTTTGAAGAAGATTTACTGTGTATAAGTAGTTAAAAAATAGAATATTATTTTTGATAGCACACACAACATATATATTAACACTTCAACTTAATAAAAAAGAATACCTTTTCTTATTTAATTGTGCCAGGTTTCTTTTATGGCTTATTTAAATATGAAGACATACTATAGGGACAGGCACAGTAATAGGGACAGATACCCTAGCTATATATTATAATTACGAGGAAATAACACAATACAATAATGATTTTGTTGAGGCTTCGGCAGGAGGAAGCGGAAGAAGCGAGAAACAAAAAGATCATTCACAGAAATGTCAAATACAGAAGAAGCGTGCGCGCACATTACTTGCACGAAAAATTTCACACAAGTACACAATAAACACGCATGAAA
>NW_017277675.1:0-467 GCF_001594065.2 Cyphomyrmex costatus
ACTTGTAGCGTCTCAGAGTTTTTTTGAACATGGCCGGAGACGCTACCGCGTCTCCTGATATTAACCGATATCCTAATTTTTAATTTCTAAAGCGGCTAAGTATTTTATTGTATTCTTTTTCTTTAAAAATTCATATTATAATTTTTATGCTATAATCGCTTTTTTGTTTACTTACAAATTGTCTCTCAATATCCTTCACCTTGTTTTAATTATTAAATTGTAATATATTACCACGAAAAGTAACTGATTATTAATTATTAAAGTTACCAATACAAAGTGGACATACGTAAATTGTATTCGACTGTCATGGGACATTTCGACTACCCGCGGAGCGGTGAGGAGGACAATGCAACATTTCGTTGATTTTCGAATTGCCTCCGTCTAGCTTTCGCTGTCCCTCTCAAAACACCGCACCGCGCATAATATATTACCAGGAAAAATTACCGTTTTTCATTTATTTAATAATT
>NW_017277676.1:0-19596 GCF_001594065.2 Cyphomyrmex costatus
CGTTTCGAAGAAAATTAATAATGTTCAGATTAAACAACATAATAAATATTCTGAAAATGAAAATGAAAAAGAGTTGAAAAATAATCATGATAACAAACATATGAAATTAACACAAAGTGTTTTAAAAGAAATTATAATAAACGAACTAGTCATACATACAAACAATATTAATATTACGACTGAACAAAATATACAGTTAACACAAAGCGTTTCAAAGGAAATTTTAATGAAAGAAGTAGTTAATTACACACATAATAATACTCAGACAGATCCAAATAGTAATGAATGTGATGATAACAATAACAAGAAATATTCCGAAAATCTAAATCAGGAATAGTCGGAAAATAATAATTGCAATAAAAAACATTGCTTAGACGAACAGAATTAAAAAAATAAACGTTTTAAAAGACGTCGTCTATATAAAGAGAATTCACAAACAAATCGTGATAAAAAACGTTCTCAATATACAGCTGATTTAGAAAATAATCGTGCTAAAAAAAGAATGCGTTACTTGAGAAATAGTCAGCACGAACGAGATCGACAAAAACTTTATTGTGATAATAAATGGTTGTATAAAAAACGATATTATGAAAAAAATAAATCTAAATTTAATCTTTTAAAAGAAAATCGTAATACTGCCAAAAATATTATTCGAAAATATGAAAAATTTCGGTCAAAAAATTATATAAAATTTAATAATCCTGTTGCAGTTGAAAATATTTTTAACAAATTGGATATTAAAAATCATGTTGAAAAACGATTGGAAGCTGAAAGAATGGTACGTCGCTGTACACAAATTCGAGATAGTTATGTTCGCGATATGTACAAAATATTAGCTTTGCTTAAAAAGAAATCAGAAGTGTGCTTGAGTCTTGCTACTAAATACAAAACCATTAACGAAAAATTATGTGCACTTTGTGGCAAATCAAAACATACAGCTTCATCTGAAAATTATTTTATCGATGGTACATATCGTAATATTTCTTATCCAACAAACTTTGTCCTGATAATAAAAAAGAATAACCATAAATGTTGCACATAACCTTACAAAATGTAATAATTATTTTCTTACGTACTTTAGATGCTTTAAAAAGACTTTTATTCTTAATCCCCAATTCTTTGTTTTTTGGTGCAGTCCAGCCCATTTCGGCAATTAAAAACTATATCATACAAACGCGTTTTCCCATTTTCGACAATTTGCTGCAAGGCGAGTAATACGCAGACGCTGACGTCTTTAACAGGAAAGTATGAGTTGTCTCTGACGCCATATTGACAATCGAAACGGGGACACTTTTCAGGCGATCAGTCTATGGAGATTTTACTCCTTCTTAATACTCCGTGGCTATGCGTAATGAGTGCGCCGTAGTTAGAAACGGTAGGAGGAAAGGAACAAAGAGAGATAGATTACGTTCGTGACACTTACTCTTACTCATTTCTCTTATGCCAGCTACACACCCAATAAGCGTACAGCTTTACCGATGTTCTCATTCTAAAGCTAGATGCTCATTGGATATCGCGTGTCGCGCGCGACGGATATCGCACTGGTGTGCAGCTGGCATTACTCGCATTTATTTTGCGCAACACGACTAAATTCATGAGCGCGAGTGTCGAGAATCGGAAACTGAACTCGAAACCTAAAATAGATCTACTTTTATTTTACGGAGTGGAGTCTCCTTATATCTTACTTCCTGTCCTCTACTTTGCTCTGGTTCTAACAGTAACCGTAAGCCCGGATCTACAATAGAGTTTTAAGCCTTAAGCGCTATGAGGAATGGACGAATCATAGTCGATTATTCTTCTCGAATTCGACTGTAATTGATTAATTTTTTACAGCTTAAGGCTTAAAACACGTATTATAGATCCGGAGTAAAGCTATATCCACACAAAGTTGCATAGCTGCATAAACGTATGTATAAAGAAAATTATCCAATCGCATTTCCCTTATAGAGAAGCACGTATAAGAGTATATCCACACTAGAGTCATAGATATCAGAGGAGCGCAACCGGCTTAAGCCAGTATCGCAAAATTACTAAAAAATGTATTAAAAATGGCGTCGTTTGCATACAAACTATGAAATCCACCAATCGTCTATTAGTCAGCCATTTTTAATACCAATGAATGAATGTCATGATTGGCTGACAGTCACGCCAATCAGGACGCGGAACATCGGTTGCGCTTCTCTGATATCTAGGACTCTAATCCACACAATTTGCATAACTACATAAACATATGCATAAAGAAAATTATCCAATCGCGTTTCTCTTATAAAGACGTACGTAAAATGTGATTGCATAATTTTCTTTATGCATATGTTTATGCAGCTATGCAAGTTTGTGTGGATATACCCTAATGTGAATGGATAATTTTCTTCATGCATACGTTTATACGGTTAGGCAGGTTTGTGTGAACATAGCTTAAGACATACCGTAAGGGCTACGCAGAATAAAAGGAACAGGGAACAGAGAACAGAGAATAAGAATTTCAACCTATTAAAAATCATATACTGTGGAATAAACAGTATGTATTCCATAGTACATGATTTCTGATAGGTTGAAATTCTTATTCTCTGTTCTCTGTTCCCTATTCCTTTTATTCTGTGCAGCCCTAAGAGCCCCAACACACACTTTTGCATAACGCATAAAGCATGTGCATAAGGAATTTCATTGGTCCATTTTTTTATGCATGAGTCAATGGACCAATCAAATACTTTATGTATATGGTTTATGCGTTATGCAAAAGTCTGTGCTCTCCGCTTAAGAGCCCCAACACACACTTTTGCATAATGCATAAAGCATGTGCATAACGAATTTCATTGGCCCATTTTCTTATGCATGAATCAATGGACCAATCAAATTCTTTATGTATATGGTTTATGCGTTATGCAAAAGTGTGTGTTGGGGCTCTAAGAATTAACTAATCAGAATTAAGAGTTCAAAAGAATTCACGATTCTGAAAATATATCAGGTGTGTAAATATGAAACCGGAATTTTTTTATAGAAAAGACACGTTTATTGTATGAAAATGACAAAAAATATTTTATTCGAAGTATTGCCCATCGTTAGCTATACATTTTTCCCACCTGGTTGACAATTTGTGGATGCCACGCCAAAAAAATTGTTGCTCTTTTGAGCCAAACCAGTCATCTAGCCATTTTCGTACATCTTCGTAAAAAGTGAAGCGCTGCTGAGCAAGTGCGTGTCCCATCGATGCAAATAAGTAGTAATCGGACAGAGCCAAGTCTGGTGAATAAGCGGCATGCGAAAGTATTTCCCAATCAAACGTCTCAATCGTTTCTTTAACCTGTTTTGCTGTGTGTGATGGTGCATTATCATGAAACAAAATCACTTTATTTTGGCTTTTTTGATATTCCGGTCGTTTTTCACGCAAAGCTTGACTCAAATTGATCATTTGTTGTCGATAACGTTCAGTATTAACGATTTCGCCAGGCTTTAGCAGGTTTTAGCAGATTTCGATGGTTTTCCACGTTTTTTGTTTCTCACGTCAAAATCGCCACTTTAAAATTTTTTTAACCAATAAAAGCACTGTGATTTACCAAGAGCATGCCCACCGTAAGCTTCGACAAGCATTCGATGCGATTCTGCAGCAATTTTCTTCAAATGGTAACGGAAAATCAATTGCTGTCCGCGAATCGTAGTTTCAAGGCACAAAATTCAACATTTTCAAAGCTATTGAAAACTGTACTGTTGTATAAAACTTGTATTGTTGTGAGTTGAAAATCTTTGTCAGATGTCAGAACAAGGAAATGGCGTCAATGACGCGGTCTGACAGCAACTACATTGACAGCTATGGCCATCTAATGGTAAATTCCGGTTTCATATTTTCACACCTGATAGACAGGGTATTCGAAAAGCTTGGAACCCCCTATAATCTTCAAAAGTACACACTATCAAGAAAAGTGACCCGAATCAAATTATTGATATCGTCAGTTTGATCTTAGGTGGCGTCATCAAGGTTACATCAAGGTCTTATCGATTTTTTAAATAGAACACCTCGTTTTTCATTCCATATTCTTATATTACATTTAGAGAGCTTTCCAAAACACTATAATAAAATATTTTTTCATAAAATACTTTTTAAGCTATAATGCTTGAAAGTTACAATATCGTCGGCATTTAGCATTGCCCAAAGTGTCCAAATGGCTAAAACCTTTTGAATATTGTTTAGGATTATGACTTGGATAATATTTGTCAAGATCAAGGCCATTGGAGGTTGTTCCGCTTATTTTCATTTCTATATAGAAATGATTTACAAAACGTTGACATTCTAAGAATGGATTTCAACACGGAGACATCTCGTGAAATGCTTAGTTCTAGTATCCTATTTCATTATTCGATAAACAACAAAGAAAAATAATGCATCATGTGTAATATGGAACACATCCTGTATTTAATCGAAAAGATTATTATTTTGACGACACGTGTATACTTTGACGACATTACACGGTAATTTGATTATTTTGACGACAATACTAATATAGTCCGCATGAAATGGATATTAATATACATATAATGCATGGTCTACAATGGCAGTAGTAGTCACTACTACTACTGCCATTGTAGACCATTAGTGAATGAGACTGTAAAAGTAAGAAATTGACCAATCACGGTCGATTATTCTTCTCACATTCGACTGTGATCTACAGTCTTACTTCTACAGTCTCATCCACTACTGCTACTGCCATTGTAGACCATGCATAAGATAAAATTAACAGAAAACGTAATGTGTGTGTGTAAGCAGGATCTAGTTGAATTTTTTGTCTATTTACTTTACAGAAGTTTTCATATATTTACATCTTTATATATTCATTAAACGATAGTCGTTAAAAGGTGCGTTCTACTTAATGTTTGCGAGCATCAGTTTATCCTTGTTATCATCAAATATTAAGCAAAAAATGAAATGATGCATGCGAGTGTTGCAAACGTTACGTAGAACACATCTAAAATATGCATGTGTTGTCTAATGTAAGTATACATGTCGTCAAAGTAGCATTTGTTCGTGTAGTACAGTTTGACGACAGTCAATAGTCGTCGAGATATAACGTGTGTCGTCAAAGTTGTCATTTATTCAGTGTCGACGGTCGTCAAAGTATACTGTCGTAGTAATAGTCATATCACCATTGGAGTACAATTTGACGACAGTCGTCAAAATCTACAGGTGTCGTCAAAGTACACAGTCGTTAAAGTAGTCATTTCATCGTTCGTTGTAATTTAGTTTGACGACGGTCGTTGAAATATACATGTGTCGTCAAAGTAGTCAATTCTTTGTTTGACGACAGTCGCTAAAGTGTACGATTGACCATTAAAAATTTCACTGCAGTCGTCAAAATAGCCAATGCTTACCTAAAATCGTCGTCAAAATAGCCGATTGACAAAGATACATATATATATATATATATCGATATATACATACATATATTTGTATACATATCCATGTTAAGTATAAAATTACGAATGAATTTAATAGTTCTATTTACGTCGCTTTTGGTATTTACGTTTATAACGTAAATAGTCCAGAACGTTTGTTTATGTCGGTATGTTTGTTGACATCTGAATTTTCCGCGCTGCGAGCAGTTTCCAAAAGCAAACGATTTTTCGAGTCAGGCAATTGTAGAATTTTCACTTCTACAATCAGTGTCTTGTTTGATGTCGTTATCGAAACATACGTCTGAGTTTTTGCAAAAAAGTAGTACACGTTGTTGATAATCAATGTTGATTTGTATATCGTGAAGTGTATTGAAAAATGTTTCCGTAATGCCTACACATCTTAGTTGTGCAAGATTCATCAAGAGAATAGGATAAAAGTTTGTGGACCATGTGGAAAAAAAATAGTTCTTGGATCCAAGAAAAGTTACAGTAATTTTCAATTAACAGAAACTCATCAAAAATTGATTAAAAAGCATATTAAGAAAAATTATAACTTGAAAGATGAAAGGTTTCCCTTGAGTATTTGTGCTACATGCCGTTTAGTAATACTTCAACATGAGAAAAATGATTTTAAGAGACCATTACCAACGATGCCTAACTATGAAAACATATTGTTACCTAAGATCACGAGGTAATGCATCAACGGAAGTATGTTTAACTTGTAATTGTTACATATGCTTGACTGGCAGATTGAAAACACATCTGCGTAACACAACAGGAGTGAAAAGAGACGTAGTTACTAAAATTACAGCTTCAATTGGATTATATGGCTCGCAAAATTCAAAAATAACTTCACTTCCTAAAGTAAATCTTCTGTTCAATCAAGTGCATCAATGACAATTTGTAAAATATGTAAGGCTGAAGTTCACAAAGGAAAAAGGCATGCTTGTAGTAAGCAAGATAATGTAACTCGAAGAAATGTTGCGAAACTTGTAAATGAATTGCCAAATAAGCAGCAAGAATATATTGGTCGGAAATTATCAATGAAAAAGCTACAAGTAATAGCACAGATTCTATTACGCTAAACACTGCAGGACGTAGAAAATGAATATTTCTTAAGGAAAAAAGTACTGCAGTCACATTTTCATCAAAAGATTTAGATAATTTTCATACAAACACTGGATGTTCGATTCGACATATGAATAACTTTACTACTTTTATTCGACATTCTACTGGTCGAAAGTCTGTGCCTGCTCATTATTCACATCACGTTACTGAACGAACAAAATTATTAAAAGATATCTACAATATTGATATGTTAGAATTTGATACTAAGAATTCTAATAAAAAAGAAATGAGACCCGTCTGGTCTGATGTTGAAAAACTGCTTGAAGCTGTATTGGAAAGACGTAATTTTGTTGGTGACTATCTCGTTAAAGTAAGGGCAGATGGTGGTCAGGGTTTTTTAAAAATTTGCTTCTCAATAATTCCTGACAAACCAACTGAGACTGATTTGGAAAATGATATACCTAAAAAACAAAGAAGAATTGATTCTCAAGACAGTATGAAAGCATCAAATGCAGAAACAAATGTTAAAATACTGATTATGCTGTGCATAGTACCTGACGTCAAAGAAAGCTATGAAAATGTGAAACTTCTATTCAATTTAGTGAACATTAATAATATTTCTCTCAAATTTGTCTTAGATTTCAAAATCTTACTGATCGTGAATGGATGGACAACAAACGGTAACGTCAATGTATCCTTGTCCTTATTGCTTTGTTGGTCTTCGAGATTTAAGGAAAGACTTTAGCAGGTAAAGAAGGGGTCAATCGGCCCCCAAACGGATTATGACCAGCATGTCACCAAAAAGTTCGTTGACCCGAAAAAAAAATTTGGAGAAATTTTTAATTCCATACACCACCCCTTTTCGGAGATATTGCCTTATGAAGTATTTTCATATTTTATTTTTGTCACGAGACCTATCAGATACAATTTTATTAAAAAAATTTGGGCATACAAAACGTATCAAAAGGTATTTGAAAATATTTTTTGCGAGATGTTTTAACCTAACCATAATTTTTAAAAAATTCCTGAAAATTTATAAGTGACCCCCTTTTGTTAGTTTATGATTGGCAACCTGGCAAAAATTCAAAAACATGTATTTTTAAACTTATTTTCACCCTGAATTTTTTCAGAATTTTTTGAACCGGGCATTATGCCTAAAAAAATTAAAACTTGCCTAAAAAGGCAAAAAATCGCCATAAAATATATATCAAGTAGCCATAAAGCCCTAAAAGGCTCATAAGATAGCGTGCAGAGTTCGCCATTAGTTTCGTTTAGTTTAGATATTTAGCGAAAATTATCAAGCCTGCTGAATTATTATCCAAATTATTCGATGCCCAGAAAATTGCACCGGTCATCAATGAGGATAGCGACGACGATTAATAATATATACATGAACATATATAAATATATTATGTTGATCAAAATAAAGAAATTCCAAAAAGCATTTATAACCTTTAAATATTTCAAAATAGTTCCAATATGAAAAAAAGCATATGGCTAAAATTTTCAGAAAAAAATTCGGTTATGGGATGAAATTGTCGTACGATATTTTTTCTGCCTTAAATTCATCAGTCGTCCTCCGATACTCGTAAAAAATACTTATTACTGATGTATTCTAGTTTCTTAAGATTGCAGAACTATTCTAACCACACTTCAATGCCGTCTGAGAGTTTTGCGACTCTCTCAAGACCATTTTATGGCATTTTGAGTATTTTAAGAATGCCCCAAGGATATTTTGTAAATGTTTTAGAGTTTTAAGACTGCTTTAATGCTGAATAGTAATGTTAATCGAATTTTAGGGCTGTCTCAGAATTGTATTAGTGTGTTACGATTGTTTTAACCCTTTGCGTCACGGTGGGACGCTCAGCGTCCCACCTTTTATCAGTTGGTTTTTTCACCTTTAAAAATCAGTTTCTCATGTTTTTTACGTCGTGATTAATTTTGACGCATTTATTTGTCGAATACAAGACATCATATATATTAACATACTATAGTTCATTAATTATAAACAATAATTTACCAAAAAATGGCCATTTTTTGAAAAAGAAATCGTTTGTGAAAAATAATCACATACAATTCGCTTGAAAAACGCTGCTTAGGGGTTTTTGGGGTCGCTGAATACGAATCTGATATCAGTTTTCAAAAAATTAAAAATGGCGGATCCAATATGACGGACATGAAAATTGAAAATCGACTGAATTAGCTTGAAACGAGTAACTCGGGAGTTTTCGGTGTCGCCGATTGCGAATCTGATGTCAGTTTCTAAAAATTTTAAATGGTGGATCCAATATGGCGGATATGAAAATTGAAAATCTACTGAATTCGCTTGAAAAAAGTTACTCGGGGGTTCGCAGGGTTGCTGAATACGAAAATGAAAATAGATTTTGGGATTTAAAACGCTTGAATATAAGTGTTAGACACTTATATATGAGTGAAAACTGACATCAGATTTGTAATCTGCGACCCCGAAAACCCCCGAGTAACTCCTTTCATGCAAATTCATCCATTTTTTAAAAAGTCGTCCGCCATATTGTATCCGCCATTTTGAATTCCTGAAAAATGATATCAGATTCGTAATCAGCGCCCCCGAAAACCCTTGAGTAACGAGTTTCAAGCGAATTCAGTGAATAGAAAAATGCGTGACTGAAAGGGTTAAGGCGATATTATGGATGTTTTAGTGTTTTAAGACTTCCATAATATTGCATAATTGTTTTAATCAGAGCGATGAACTATCTTAGGGTTATCTTGCTATCTTACCTGTGTCTGCAGGCTATCTTATGAGCCTTTTAGGGCTTTATGGCTACTTGATATATATTTTATGGCGATTTTTTGCCTTTTTAGGCGAGTTTTAATTTTTTTAGACATGATGCCGGGTTCAAAAAATTCTGAAAAAATTCAGGGTGAAAATAAGTTTGAAAATACATGTTGTTGCGCCGCTACGGCCTGCTCAATTTTATTTTCAGAGAGCGTGTGACCGCAGTAGTTTGTGGTAGGATAATTTGTTGGAGAGACAGGAAATTCCAGGAAAATTTATTTGATTCTAGAGTCGTGTCTCTGATATTACTATGACAGTCTCCGACGGATCATCATAAGGATTATCACCGGAATGAATTAAGTATTGAGTAAAGTCACGCAAAATTACTGGACAAGAGTCACAAGTCTGAATTTGATAAATAGTAGCGTAACTGTTGTAACAGCTTTGACAATAAGTTATATCGTAATCTACTCCAATAGACATGTGATGTCGTTTAACACCGTAATAATTCGATTGATCTTGAGGTGATCTCTCCAAGTAACACCTTCTACAGATTTCGTAATTGAGAAAATTATGAGGGTAAGACGTGATCATGCAATAACGTGCAGTGTCTAACCATGCCTGATATGGCAGAGAAGTTTCAGAGACAATTATAACTGGACCGGGCGGTCTCGTCGGAGGCAGCATAGAATGTCGAATATTATTAATTAAACTTATAACTGACGCTGAAAGCGTTGAATGAATTTATATAATTAACTTAAATAATCGCGTGGCAAAAGATTTATAGCTACAACGCTGCGAGCGGTCAACGTATGTAGCCGATCATTTAATCAATTACTATCAATTAAATAACCGTTAAAGTATTATAAGAGATTACGAGTAATTGTTAAATAATATATATTTTATAATGATTAATAATATATCGATAATATAGAATATAAGTTAATAAAATGATCTTATTTGAGACACCGAGTGTATTAAAGTACGTTAGAGACAAAGGATTACGTCACTGCGATGAGCGCATCGCATACCGCGAGTTGTTTATTGAACGCGCTCGGACCGGCAAGAGATAAGGCGCGGAATGTGTAAGCAAGCGGCGCGGCGTATGTAAACTGTCACGCCGTAACAAAGGAAATGCACTCGCGTTATTCACTGACTCTATTTTACTTCACGGACTTATTAAAATTATTTAAAGGAGCTACCTTCATGTAGGAATACTTCTAGGTTGCTGAGGACTGACTACTTTGCGTCTCGGATCTCTGTGGTGGCTGGCTGTCAGTGATGATCGTTGATGAAGTTCTAGAGCGATGTCGATGCAGTCACTGATTTTAGTTTAAAATTAGGAAATAAAGAGAGGATATCTTGGATAAGTAATAAAACTGTAAATTGTATAAAGGTAATAAAAATATATTTTAAACGTTAATAATACAGAGATATTGAATATATATTTATTAATAGGAGAATAATGATTGAACAATAGTCAACTGGATTAAATATTATATATAATTCGTATAATGGAAATAATAATGGACAGTTATATGGAATATAATTGTATTATAATATTAACTTATAAATCGAACGAATACGCTAAGTATTATTGTAAGATAATTAATAACGAGTAACTCTACTGAGTATAGAAACTGGTATAAGGCTCTAGTATAGAGATTGACAAAGGATGTGACGCCTCGCTAGGAAGCGGAGTTAATAGGAGAAGCTACTGCTTCGGAATCTGGAGACTAACTGAGGTAACGATGGAGCGCTGCTCCATATGTAAGGTATGCATAGGGAGCACTGGAGCGGGGGTAGTGGGAGAGTTGGGGCTACTGTGCGAAGATCGGCACAAAGAAGAGAGGCCGATAACCGGAGTAGTGGGGTAGAGCTGAACGCTACGAAGATCAGCACAAAGAGGAGAGGCCGATAACTCTCGCTTAGGATGCGGTGAATATCTTAGGATGCACCGAGGAAACTTAGGATGCGGTGAACATCTTAGGATGAACCGGGAATGCTTAGGATGCTTAATACACATATATATATAATCGCGAGTACTTAGCCGCGAATAACGCAAGACTTTTATGCTAGACTTCTTATAATGATGCGCATAATGACTTAATTAATACAAAGAATATAATGCAATATAATAATCGTAATAAAGTTATGAAGATTAATTAACTCTATGTAAAAGAAAAATATATACCGGAGGGATATAACAATGTTTTTGAATTTTTGCCAGGTTGCCAATCATAAACTAACAAAAGGGGGTCACTTATAAATTTTCAGGAATTTTTTAAAAATTATGGTTAGGTTGGAACATCTCGCAAAAAATATTTTTAAATACCTTTTGATACGTTTTGTATGCCCAAATTTTTTTAATAAAATTGTATCTGATAGGTCTCGTGACAAAAATAAAATATGAAAATACTTCATAAGGCAATATCTCCGAAAAAGGGTGGTGTATGGAATTAAAAATTTCTCCAAATTTTTTTTTCGGGTCAACGAACTTTTTGGTGACATGCTGGTCATAATCCGTTTGGGGGCCGATTGACCCCTTCTTAACCTGTTAGAGCCTTTGTTAACGAAAATCATGTGTCTGAGGAAGTGGAAGTTTTACCTCTTAAAACATTTGGTGATTTGAGGAATGATTATGACAAGTTTGTTTCTCTTGGCAAAAATAAAAAGTTATCTATGGACTGCCACAGTACTATAAATGAGCCACTTTTCAAAGAAAAAGACGGTTTGTTGATTCTTGATAAATGTACAATTCCAGAACTTCATATATTACAAGGGTTTGTTAACCATTTGTTTTGGGATGGTCTAGTGCACCTTGTCGGTCGAGAGAAAGCTCTTTTGTGGCCTTTAAAACTAAAGTTGGTCTTAATGAATTATCACGGACAGGTATTTGAATGCAATGCATGCAGAAAATTGTTAAGAGAAGCTAACAAACTCTTTGATCGAGAAATTTATGTAGATGTCGGTCCATTTGCTATCACACTCTATGTCACTGCATTTAAAATAATGAATAAAATTGTTAATTCATGTTTTTTGATCAAGATACTAGATCCGATTGCAAATATAGGAAAGCTCATTAAAGAATTGCACAGCGCATTGTTAAGCACAAATACAACCGAAACCCTGAAAATTCATGTCCTGATGCAGCACTTGACACAATGCCTAGAACTATTGAATACCCAAAGTTTAGGCTTATGGTCGGAGCAAGCCGGAGAAGCGGCACATAGAGAGTTTCTAAGATTTTGGGAAAGACGAAAAATCAATCTTATTACTGACTCTTCATATCTGCAAAGACTGAAAGATGCCACCGTTGAGTTCTCATCTCTACACATTTAAAGTGCAGATACAAGTAGTGATGATTTCTGTGAATCTAAAAAGACTTATATTTATTTTTGTGTTAACAAGTCATAATGTATTTATGTTTATGTATTTTTCTTTACATATTATATCGAAATTATTATTATTTCTGTTTGTCAATATATATTATTATATTATTAACATGTATTTATTATTATTTTTTCTAATGTAGAAAATAATAAATCATTTTTATAAACGAAATTCATTCCTAATTTATGCTGTACTTATTGAAATATATATCAATTTTTAAATAATTTGAATAAAAATCTTATTTATAAGATATCTTGAAAAAAGGATCAGATCAGATATTGGGAGGGTGATTTTATAGCATCTAGAGTCATTACGAAGAGATCCCCGCAGTTTTTTTTTAGCTACATATCAGGCAAACTTTTTTTTCGTATATAAACACCGTGGGCAGCCTTCTTTGGTACCGAGGTAGCTCCGGGCATCGACCTTTGCATGGAGTTGTCGACTCACTTTTAAATTTTGTTGCTAGACTAATAAGTCTTAGCTACGGCATGCACTCGCCATGTAGTTTTACGTATCTTCTCTTACTTGAGAGATCGTAATCGGAGATTTAATTTTTCTCCGGCCCGTTGCCACTGCGCGACTTGCACGGGTCTTGTTTCGTCTCCTGTAGCGGCTAAGATCGTCGGGTCCTCTTGGATACCCTCCGATTTTTTTGGAAATGTCTCACCAGATTATCCCACCGCTGCCACCAATTTTGTTGTACCTCTCGGTGCAACAAGATATTATTTTGGGATTCGATCCGCTCAAAGGGTTGGAACCCACGAGGAAAGACGAGGATGGTAAAAGGTCGTCGAACAAACACTCACTTCACCACACTTCTATTTAAAATAACCCTTTTTATTTAACCTTTTGATAGTTGATTACAAATGTTGTACCCCTTTATTCATGTAATTATATATTACTAAAGATTAAATTCTTTTTAGTAATTGTAACTTTTATTTAATTAATACAGATGTTTAGTTAAATGAATATAATAAAATAATTAGTGAGAAGGCTCTATATGTATAAAACAATACAAAACTAAAAATGGCAAACAGCCAAATAAATCTATCGAAAAATATTAAATATATAAAATTTAATAAAACGCTTTAATAATTACAAAAAGACAGACGTTTCGACACCGATCGGGTCATTATCAATGTTACAATTAATAAAGTTAACATAAAAAATGAACGCATTCTTCTTCCATTAAAAATTGATCCTAATAGAAATTATATAAATTAATGAAATTAACAGCAATAAAGATTAATTAATAAAAACAAAAACTCTATTACCTTATCAAAAATACAAAAGAAGCAACAAGTCCATAATTAAAATTCATCGAAGTCAATTAATATAAAATATATTTGAAAACTGTAAGTCATTTTGCGGTATCTTATCACTATGATGTCAATAAAGGTAATATAGTTGAAAGTCACAAGCGAAGGAAAGAAGAAAACAACAAGGAAGGAACATTTAAGAAAAGGAAAGAGAATGTATCATATTGGTGTATATCTCGGGCTATGACTCGGTGTCATTTTGTTTATTTATGCCATGTGTCTGTTATTTAATGTGAACCATCTCAGATATTAATCCTTTTCTGTAAGAAGGTTCTATATCCAAAATCTCAATATCGTTCCAATTAAAATTATGATTCAATTTTAATCTGTGGTCAGTTACCACAGAAGGAGATTTTGAACCTTTGTTAATATCCGAGACATGTTCATGTAGTCTTGATATAATTGTGTCTTAGTTTGTCCTACAAAGCTAGATTCACAATTCTCACAGGATATTTTATATACAACATTTTGATTGTAGGTAATAGAGTTTTTGCTTTTATTAATTAATCTTTATTGCTGTTAATTTCATTAATTTATATAATTTCTATTAGGATCAATTTATACTTATTTCAATATATGTTTCATTCTATACCGATTTATATAAAGATTAATATTTAAGATAATTGTTTTTTAGTATTAATTTTTGGTTATAATTTTATTAATTCGTAAATAATTTTTATTAGGATCAATTTTTAATGGAAGAAGAATGCGTTCATTTTTTATGTTAACTTTATTAATTGTAACATTGATAATGACCCAATCGGTGTCGAAACGTCTGTCTTTTTGTAATTATTAAAGCGTTCTATTAAATTTTATAAATTTAATATTTTTCGATAGATCTAATTGGCTCTTTGCCCTTCTTAGTTTTGTATTGTTAAATGAATATATTTTAAAGTTATCGCTCGTGACTTACGAGTAAACCGGTCGGCGACGTTATCGCGGATGTTACTTGACTTGGTTCTCGCGACGCGCGTAACGTATCGTTACCTTTAGATTTCAAGACAAGACTATGCGCTCGGCATATAGGCGGTCGCTTATATTGAGTATGATGATGTCGCTTTTGGTCTTCGATCGGACCATATACGGAAATAATCATCGCGCTAGAGGCGCGATCGCGTGATTAAAGAATGTGCAATCTTGCACTTTCGCTGTTGGTTGCCATGCCGAGTGCATTTATGTATTTCGCGCGCTATGATCTTAGATCGACGCTTTGCCGTGCGCGGTTTAAAGAATGTGCAGACTTGCATTTCCGGTGCCGGTTGCTATGTCGATTGAAATGAAATAATTAATAAAATAAGTGATAGCCATTCGGGCTATAACAATGTGTCCAATGTGGAAAATGTGTACAATGTGGACAATGCGTCCAATGTGTCCAATGTGAACAATGAGTCCAATGTTTGCAACGTGTCCAATGTGGCCAATGTCTCCAACGTAGACAATATGGACAATGTGGACAATGTGTACAATGTGGACATTGAGGACAATGTGGACATTGAGGACAATGTGTCCAATGTAGACTATGTAGACAATGTGTACAATGTGGTCAATGTGTCCATTGTGTCCAATGTGTCCATTGCGTCCAATGTAGACAATGTGGACAGTGTGGACAATGTAGTCAATGTGTACAATGTGGACAATGTGGACAATGTGTCCAATGTAGACTATGTGGACAATGTGTCCAATGTAGACTATGTAGACAATGCGGACAATGTGTCCAATGTGGACAATGTGGTCAATGTGTCCATTGTGTCCATTGTGTCCAATGTGGCCAATGTATCCAATGTAGACAATGTGGACAATGTGTACAATGTGGACAATGTGGACAATGTGTCCCATGTAGACAATGTGGACAATGTGTCCAATGTAGACAATGTAGACTATGTAGACAATGTGGACAATGTGGACAATGTGTCCAATGTGTCCAATGTATCCAATGTAGACAATGTGGACAATGTGTATAATGTGGACAATGTGGACAATGTGTCCCATGTAGACAATGTAGACAATGTGGACAATGTGTCCATTGTGTCCAATGTGGACAATGTGGTCAATGTGTCCATTGTGTCCATAGTGTCCAATGTGGCCAATGTATTCAATGTAGCCAATGTGGACAATGTGTACAATGTGGATAATGTGGACAATGTAGACAATGTGTCCAATGTGTCCAATGTGTCCAATGTGGACAATGTGGACAATGTAGACAATGTGTACAATGTGGACAATGTGGACAATGTGTCCAATGTAGACAATGTAGACAATGTGGTCAATGTGTCCAATGTGGACAATGTAGACAATGTAGACAATGTGGACAGTGTGAGCAATATAGACAATGTATTCAATGTAGCCAATGTGGACAATGTGGACAATGTCGTCAATGTGTCCAATGTGTCCAATGTATCCAATGCAGACAATGTGGACAATGTGTATAATGTGGACAATGTGGACAATGTGTCCCATGTAGACAATATAGACAATGTGGACAATGCGTCCATTGTGTCCAATGTGGCCAATGTATTCAATGTAGCCAATGTGGACAATGTGTACAATGTGTCCATGTGGACAATGTGTCCAATGTAGACTATGTGGACAATGTGTCCAATGTATCCAATGTAGACAATGTGGACAATGTGTATAATGTGGACAATGTGGACAATGTGGTCAATGTGTCCATTGTGTCCAATGTGGCCAATGTATCCAATGTAGACAATGTGGACAATGTGTCCAATGTGTCCATTGCGTCCAATGTAGACAATGTGGACAGTGTGGACAATGTAGTCAATGTGTACAATGTGGACAATGTCGACAATGTGGACAATGTGAACAATGTGTCCCATGTAGACAATGTGGACAATGTGTCCAATGTAGACAATGTAGACTATGTAGACAATGTGTACAATGTGGTCAATGTGTCCATTGTATCCAATGTGTCCATTGCGTCCAATGTAGACAATGTGAACAATGTGTACAATGTGGACAATGTGTCCAATGTAGCCAATGTAGACAATGTGGACAATGTGGACAATGTAGACAATGTGTACAATGTGGACAATGTGGACAATGTGTCCAATGTATCCAATGTAGAAAATGTGGACAATGTGTATAATGTGGACAATGTGGACAATGTGTCCCATGTAGACAATGTAGACAATGTGGACAATGTGTCCATTGTGTCCAATGTAGACAATGTGTCCAATGTGTCCAATGTGTCCAATGTAGCCAATGTGTCCAATGTAGACAATGTGGACAATGTGGACAATGTGGACAATGTAGACAATGTGTACAATGTGGTCAATGTGTCCAATGTGGACAATGTAGACAATGTAGACAATGTGGACAGTGTGTGTAATGTAGACAATGCGGACAATGTGTCCAATGTGTTCAATTTGTCCAATGTAGCCAATGTGTCCAATGTAGACAATATGGACAATGTGAACAATGTGGACAATGTAGACAATGTGGACAGTGTAGACAATGTGGACAATGTGTCCAATGTGTCCATTGTGTCCAATGTGGCCAATGTCTCCAACGTAGACAATATAGACAAATTGGACAATGTGTACAATGTGTCCAATGTGGCCAATGTATCCAATGTAGACAATGTGGACAATGTGTATAATGTGGACAATGTGGACAATGTGTCCCATGTAGACAATGTAGACAATGTGGACAATGTGTCCATTGTGTCCAATGTGGACAATGTGGTCAATGTGTCCATTGTGTCCATAGTGTCCAATGTGGCCAATGTATTCAATGTAGCCAATGTGGACAATGTGTACAATGTGGATAATGTGGACAATGTAGACAATGTGTCCAATGTGTCCAATGTGTCCAATGTGGACAATGTGGACAATGTAGACAATGTGTACAATGTGGACAATGTGGACAATGTGTCCAATGTAGACAATGTAGACAATGTGGTCAATGTGTCCAATGTGGACAATGTAGACAATGTAGACAATGTGGACAGTGTGAGTAATGTAGACAATGTATTCAATCTAGCCAATGTGGACAATGTGACCAATGTGTCCAATGTGGCCAATGTATCCAATGTAGACAATGTGGACAATGTGTATAATGTGGACAATGTGGACAATGTGTCCCATGTAGACAATATAGACAATGTGGACAATGTGTCCAATGTAGCCAATGTGTCCAATGTAGATAATGTGGACAATGTGGACAATGTGGACAATGTGGACAATGTGGACAATGTGTCCCATGTAGACAATGTAGACAATGTAGACAATGTGGACAGTGTATGTAATGTGGACAATGTAGGCAATGTGGACAATGTGTCCAATGTAGACAATGTAGACAATGTGGACAGTGTGTGTAATGTAGACAATGTGGACAATGTGTCCAATGTGTCCAATGTGTCTTCATTGGACACATATTCCACATTGGACACATTGTCCACATTGGACACATTGTAAACATTGGACACATTGTCCACATTGGACACATTGAACACATTGTCCACATTGGACAAGTTGGACACATTGAACACAATGGACACGCTGTCCACATTGGACACAATGGACACGTTGTCCACGTTGTCCACATTGGTCACGTTGTCCACATTGGTCACATTGTCCACATTGAACACATTGTCTCCATTGGACACATTGTCCACATTGGACACATTGAACACATTGTCCACATTGTCCACATTGGACACATTGAACACATTGTCCACATTGACCACATTGGACACATTGGCCACATTGGACACATTGCCCACATTGGACACATTGTCCACATCGGACACATTGAACACATTGTCCACATTGACCACATTGGACACATTGGCCACATTGGACACATTGCCCACATTGGACACATTGTCCACATCGGACACATTGAACACATTGTCCACATTGACCACATTGGACACATTGGCCACATTGGACACATTGTCCACATTGTCCACATTGTCCACATCGTTCACATTGTCCACATAGGACACATTGTCCACATTGGCCGCATTGACACATAGTCTACATTGGACACATTGTCCACATTGGACACATTGTCCAGATTGGACACATTGTCCTCATTGGACACATTGTCCACATTGAACACATTGTCCACATTGGACACATTGGACACATTGCCTTCATTGGACACATTGTCCACATTGGACAAATTGTCCACATTGTCCACATTGTCCACGTTGTCCACATCGTCCACATTGTCAACATTGGACACATTGTCCACATTGGCCGCATTGGACACATTGTCTACATTGGACACATTGTCCACATTGGACACATTGAACACATTGTCCACATTGGACACGTTGGACACATTGGACACAATGGACACGTTGTCCACATTAGACACAATGGACACGTTGTCCACGTTGTCCACATTGGACACATTGTCCACATTGTCCACATTGGCCACATTGTCCACGTTGTCCACATCGTCCACATTGTCAACATTGGACACATTGTCCACATTGGCCGCATTGGACACATTGTCTACATTGGACACATTGTCCACATTGGACACATTGAACACATTGTCCGCATTGGACACGTTGGACACATTGTCCACATTGGACACAATGTCCACATTGGCCTCATTGGACACATTGTCTACATTGGACATATTGTCCACATTGGACACATTGTCTTCATTGGACACATTGGACACATTGAACACATTGTCCAC
>NW_017277677.1:0-309 GCF_001594065.2 Cyphomyrmex costatus
TTCTTTTTATTAGTTTGTTAAGTTTTAGTTTTTTAGTTTGTTAATGTAACTCACTTTTGGCAGTAGTCGGGAGTTTTTTTTTAAAAAAACTAATTCTTGTAAAGTTTCCATTTTTGTGTTAAATTTTTTTATTTTTTGTTGTTTTAATAGTTATTTAAGTTTTATATCATTATTCAGTTTTTAGTTTTTTTTAGGTTTTTTATTTTAATTTTGTTTAGTTTTTTTATTTAGTTTTTTAGTTTTTAAATTTTTCTATCTGATAAACCTGATTGAATGAAATTATTCGTGAAACGAGTAATGATCGAATCT
>NW_017277678.1:0-692 GCF_001594065.2 Cyphomyrmex costatus
GTGCTAAAATTAGACCGACCAGCTGATCAGCCACGCGAACAGGCATCGCGAGATAAAAAAAGGGAGCCAAATAAGCCCGTCTCCTCTCTTTTTTTGGGGACTAGCCCGTCACAACACCGACGCGAGCAAACTCACCGCACTCGCTCACACGTACGCATACCTTGCGCCGTCTACGCTTCACGCACACATACCACGCACACGAACACACACTGCATTGTTAATCAGACACCGCGCCGCTTGCGCGACACGCACACCACAACACCACGCGTACACAAAGCGTACACACGTATTCGCCGATATATTGCGACCACCTCGGCGCTAAGCCGTTTCTTTTGATCTGTTCCAGCAGAATACAAGCCATTTCGGCGAAATTAATAAATCAGATTATTTTGTTATTTCACATCCGTCTGAGACTTTACTTGCCCTGCATTCTCCTACCGATCGAACCTCTTTCGAATCCTCGGCCAATTATTCCGACTAGCTAAATCCGCGCAAGTCGAAAGTCAGGTAGTTACAAATTAATATTTGTCGTCTATAACTAACGATGCGCTCTACTGGCTCTGATGATGGCAATGAATATTTTATATAAAAGTTAATCATGATTGACTCGTATGATTTATTAAAATCATTGAAAGTGTAAAGCCTAATCGAGTCTTGAAAACTGGATGTTAATGTTTATTTTTATTATGTGA
>NW_017277679.1:0-1094 GCF_001594065.2 Cyphomyrmex costatus
ACTGTAATATGCAAATTGTAATCTGTTTTACTTATATGTATGTATGTTCATTTTGAATTTGTATCTTGAATGATCTATTAATTACTTTTCGTGGTTTTTATTTTGTGATTAGGTCATCGTTTTAATTTTGATAGGTTCAATTTTTGTAGTTTTCATTTACTTTTCGTGGTACATAACATAGAAAATAACATAATATATGTTCACCTTGAACTGGCACATTTAGTAATATATCAGTTACTTTTCGTGGTCATATATTATATTAGATAATATCATTTAAAGTATTAAAGTTTAAATTATTATGTTACATTATTAGATAATCATTTTAATTTAGAAAAGTATAGAAAAGTTCAAATTTTTGGGGATAATTTTCAAAGGTTGAAATTTATTGGGTTTTCTATTTTGTGGTTAGGTAATCGTTTTAATTTAGGAAGGATCAAATTTTTGCGGTTAGTTTTCAAAGGTTTAAATTGTTGGGTTTTTTAATTTGCGAGGATCTATTTTTGAACATGGCTTGACCTTTTCATTTTAATGATATGTTAGGTTATTATTATACATACCTATCCGATTCTGTTCTTCCAAAGATTCGATGAACTCGTCGCATCGCTGTTCCCACGCGATGTACTCTTCTCTGGTACTAAGCAGGGTAGCTTGCTCTATCAAATCTCGCTCCATGTCGCTTGATTGACTAATGACGCCATGCGTCTAAATCTTTGCGTTTTATATCAATCTATTTGGCAACGTCGCATCTCTCAACTATTAAATGTGCAATTTGGCAACGTTGCATTTGTATCAAATTACATTACTGCTCTCATCACCGGATGTGTCTTTTGCAAAAAATCTTAAACAGAACTTGCGAACGTTGCATTTTTAAATATCGAATTACACTAATGACTTCATCACCGTACGTGTCTAAAAATCTGTATTGTGCAAAATTCTTTCTTAGCAACTGCATATTTGCAAACGTTGCATTTTTAAATTATTGAATTACAGTAGAGTGTATAGGCCGGTTCTAATTCGGGTCCTCTGAGGGAGGGTGAGGGGCGAGGGGAACCCGAGGCGCGGGGGGGTCTACGTCACGGCAGGGGAGGGGGATG
>NW_017277680.1:0-447 GCF_001594065.2 Cyphomyrmex costatus
TCACAAAAACGTGGTTAGATTCAAAAACAATAATTTCATACAATGAGCATAAAACCACACACATGTTCTTATTTGTGATAAATTGTTATAAATGTAATAAATTATTATAAAATAAATAATTTATTCATATCATTATCATAACTAATCAATAAACATTTCGGTCATTAACTTGACCATCTTCAGTATTACATTATAGTTATAAATAAAATTCCTGAATTTATATATGTGTGTCAAAACTTTTTAAAAAATTCTTCTCTATTTAGTTTTTCACTTACAACGTTAACTACGCAATCTTGTTCTTATATTGGGTCCTCCTTCATGACCATAAACTGCTGCTAATATACGCTAACTTAAGAGACCTAGAAAACAGAGATACGTCATTGAAGGTAGTGACCCTCTAATAAGAGTCTGGCCACCTTCTCCCCGGTTTGTGATTGGTCCGACATT
>NW_017277681.1:0-759 GCF_001594065.2 Cyphomyrmex costatus
TAAAAGATTCGATTGGAATGATAAATACGATAAATTCGTAGAATTAAAAAGGCGAGGAGAAATTCCGCGCGATAACTTAGAACGTCGAGGAGAAATTCCGTGCGCTGAAATAAATAGTGTAGATAAGCGAGGAAATGATTCAATAGAAAAATCACAGAGTATAGATAGGCGAGGAGAAATTAACATTGATAACCCTCAAACAAAGCCTGTAATCCTTGATCCAAATTCCACTAATGTCCTATTTGACAACATTAATAAACAAAAGATATCGATTCACGATACAACAAATTCAAATAAAAAACTTTATATTAATAAACAAAAGATATCGATTCACGATACAACAAATTTAAATAAAAAACTTTTGTCTCAAATAAATAAAAATACAATCGATGTTTGCAATGTTAAATGTAATGATAAAATAATTTGCAATCTTAAGAGATTAAAAGATAAAATTGCTCCAGTGATCTTGGTTCCACGTAGAAATAACAAGAGCGATAACGCGAATGTTTTAGATAATAAGCCACACCATAGAAACTACAAGTCAACCCCGAAGATGTCCGACGACGAGAAGTCTTACGCCAGTTCCAAGATGACGTTGCGCGAAGAAGAAGAGTCGTTGAGGAATCTTATTAAAAGGAAATGCGATAAAGAAGAAAAGAAGGGTGCGCGAATAGCACGCATTAAAATGTTAAAAAAGTTTGTCGAGTCAATAAGCCCAGATGAATCGGATGAGGACGAGGACGATGAAGACAAACAAAA
>NW_017277682.1:0-545 GCF_001594065.2 Cyphomyrmex costatus
CATTTTACTTTTATTTAATTTATTATTTGAGCCATTCTACATTGTTTTTTTTTTTTTAAACTGTATATTACATATAATCAATATAGTCAATATTACATATAAAAAAAAATGCAAAAGTACATTTTTAAATTGATTTTAAAAAAGTAACGGAAAAGTAACGAAAAGTTATTTTTCAAGTAATGGTAACTGTAACGAGTTACTTTTAAAAAGCGATAACTGTAACTGTAACTAGTTACATTTTTTACTCGGTAACGAGTAACTGTAACTAGTTATTTTTAAAAAGTAACTTTCTATTCCCTGATTTTAGGCAACCCATAGGCTCTAGGTAGAACTCCATCACTACATTTATTGTTATGTAAATTCAATAAATTTCATCCCCGTCTCCAATTTACTGTCGAACTTGGAGGCGAAAAATGAAAAATTAGAATTTCTACACGTCTCTTTGATTAAGATTGAAAATAAAATAATTTTTTGATTGGTATCGTAAGCCTACTTTCTCGGGTAGATTTTTGAATTTCCTGTTCAATCATCCACTTTCACAGAAA
>NW_017277683.1:0-543 GCF_001594065.2 Cyphomyrmex costatus
ATTTGCGACTTTTAGAGATATTCTAATGCCATTACCCATAATAAAATTCAATGAATTGAAAATTATAAACCAAGAAAATTCATGTTTCTTTTTAAAAAAAAGAGTATAACTTTTTTATTTGAAACTTTAAACAATTTTGGCATGCACCCATAGAAAGAGCGGTCCTTGGCCAATAAGAAATGGCTATCGCAGAATTTTTTCTACACAGTTTTAATGCTAAAATATTGTGTCAAACTTCATGAAGAAAATTTGTACATTTGGGGGTTAAAGGGTTAATACATATTTATAAGCAGATTGAGATTTTAATAAACAGGACGTGGTTTTGAAAAAAGAAACTGTATTCATTGATTTATGTTCTTTATATTTTAAGTATAGCAGAGCAAAAAGAAAGAGAGGAAGAAAACAAGAATCATGTTCATACATAAAAAGAAAAGACAAAAAATACTACTAATTTAACAATTAAATGCATTGTCAGCAACATTAATCAAGAGACACGGTAGTGTCTCGCGCCAAGTGAACGCAAAGCGCGAGACCGCACGTGTA
>NW_017277684.1:0-1015 GCF_001594065.2 Cyphomyrmex costatus
TTAGTGTTTTATTATCATTGTGTGAATATTATATACCGTGTATGTAGTCTCCTAATCGCGTGCTGCAATTTTTCTTCAGACTTTACAACGCAACTCTAAACAACTACCACGATAATATCATTTTTTTGTTAGATTGACACACAGTCTAACAAATTTCGATGCCATAGCATCTTATTAGATCTTAATAATATGTTGAAAGACATATATTAAAATTTAATGTTAAAGTAATGATAATTTAAACTCTGCGAAAAATAAGTTTACTACTATATAAGAAGAATATTACAAGTTGGCTTCTCGCAAGTGCTGAATTATGAGTGATTGTTTATATAGAACTTCTTTCTAACATCTCCCTAAGGCGTCTAAGGTAGGTTTCCATTACAATGCCTTACTGATAAGTCCAGTAATGGAAACCGGGACGAAACGCCAACTTGTGATATTCTTCGTAAACTTATTTTTATTAAGATCTAATAAGATGCTATGGCATCGAAATTTGTTAGATTGTGTGTCAATCTAACAAAAAAGTGATATTATCGTGGTAGTTGTTTAGAGTTGCGTTGTAAAGTCTGAAGAAAAATTTCGGTACGCGATTAGGAGACTACATACACGGTATATAATATTCACACAATGATAATAAAACACTAACATCCTGTTCCAAGACTCGATTAGACATTTTCACTTTCTATGAAACATTTTCACTTTCTATGATTTTAAAGTTATTAAAGCTTGTACTTATTATTTTATTAGTATACTACGTGTTTATCTGCTAAGGGGTACATAACTTCCATGCGAAGCAACACCTCCCCTCATTTAAGGGGCCTATAACTTCCACACCAGGCGACTTCTATCTCATCTATTTCCTGGTTGAGGGTTATATGATTCTACGTGAAATGGATACCATCACACTGTCCTCCCCTATGGGTTTTCTTTACGAACATAGAGTAGGTTTTGGAGATCAGGATTAATATAGTCTCTCGAAAGTAGTTTACAGTGAGCTATGTAACGGTAATACAGGTAG
>NW_017277685.1:0-431 GCF_001594065.2 Cyphomyrmex costatus
CGCCATCTTAAGACTATGCTTGAGACGGTCTTGAATATAAGAACGGACTATGAATACGGCCCTTCGACGTTTTTTTTTTCTTTTTATACCCTGTCCGCGTTTGTATGGACCGAGATACAGCCCGCGTCCGTATCTGTACGGAGCGAGATACAGTCCGCGACCCTGTTCCATCGCGCGATCGTGACGTTGCAGCTCCTCGACCTGACGCTGCGCGGCTTTGCTGTCGTTTACCGCTTTCGCCACGCCGGCCGCTCCGCCGATCAAGGATCCGAGTGCGCCCAACATTGGCAGAATCGGCAACATGCCGCCTCGTTTCGCGGTCGGAAGAACATGTTTTTTCGTCGTCTTTTTTTCCCCCTCTTCGTCGCCTTCTTCTTCATGCCCATGCCGATCTTGGTCTTGGCTTTCATCGCTGCCCAGATAGCAGCAGC
>NW_017277686.1:0-5812 GCF_001594065.2 Cyphomyrmex costatus
TAAATGTGGAGAAAGTAAAAGATATGTTATGTCTACTATTATATACATATATATATATACATATATGTATATATAAAGATCATGATAAAAAATATAATTGGTTATACAAAGGAAATCGGTTTTACACAGAATAAGATCTACTATATATATATAATAAAAGAATGTACAAAATTACAAGCGAGCACATAGATAGTAATGCATTTTAGCAAAAGTTCAACTCTTACAGTAGACATAAGCCAGAAAATTTTATAACATTATATGTAAAATTTTATCATAATAGCAATTTAAATGTCTCTGCGCGATAGTATAATTGTATGAATTCTGCATGTCCTAGATAGAATATTTAAAATTATGAAAATACAATTCTGCTAACGATTTCTTTTTGAAAATATATTAACACATCAATTTGCACGATTAACACAAAGCTTAAAAAAATTTTATAAAATTAAATTTAAGAGTGCATGTGTGTGTGTGTGTGTGCGTACGTGAGTGCGTGCGTGTGTGTGTGCATGCATGCATATATATATATATATAATTTGTTCTATACACACAAAATCTTGGAAGATAACATTCTTAATTATCTTTTGATGGAAGAAGATTAACATGTCGATTAACTTAATGTTGATTAATTAATCGAATATTTATATATAGGTTTGTATAATTTTTATTGCTTAAAAGATTTGAGAAAAACGCTTGATGTTGGTACAATACGGAAACAGTAACAATATTTATGGTGTGTAATAGAATTTACAGAAAAAAATATACATAAACGAATAATAAACGTAAGTTACAAGTGGTGCTTATGTGAATCTTAACTTTAGTGCTCTCAATAACAGTCAGCAAGAGTTATAGATCCTGTAATTATAAGCGTTCATAATGGTTACGATCATTTCGAAATTGAGTTACAAAACTCAATGTGTATAGAAATGAGGGAGAGAAAAAGAGAAAGAGAGAGAGAGAGAAAGAAAGAGTGAGTAAATGAGAGAGAGAGAGAGAGTTAAAAATTTTAAAGTATACGTATCATGATCCTAGTACTCGGATATTATGACATTTTTCATAGTATATTATCAATGATAAAAATCTGAAGAGCGAATAGAATAAACTGAGAATTACTTATTGTAATTAAATTTAATCAAATATTGTATTAACATATATACTTACCCGCAGGGTGAGTGACACAACGTCTATATATTTAGCTATACAGAAACATTAACTTAGTGTATTTTATTAAAATGTAACTGTGAATTTCTTTTTCAAATTATGAAAGCATTAACGTAATGTTATTCGAGCTATAGGTTGTGCAGAGAGATACTGACTATATTATACGGTCTTTATCCATTACATGTGATATTTGCTATTATTTAATATTTCTGTGTAAAAGAAGTAATTTCCAGCAATTTCAACGAATTGTTTGCGAAAATAAGTTTGTTTGCTTTTTGTAAGTTTAGACATTTATTATAATACATGCAATATTTAGATCGAAGGTTTACAATCCTTTATTCACAGAAGGAATACTAACATTTATTTGTATCGCTCAGTGAAATATATTATTGATAATTTTGATGAGCTATATATTTTTTTAAATTTGCACAGCTCATTGCATAACGAATGCATCACGATTATTATAAGGAATAATATTGGATATTTATATTCCGCGTTGATACGCGGCAAAATTTGATGCTTAAAATCTTTTATTTTTGTATACTTGGAGTTTGTTATTGTCAGTTATTATTTCTTGCATTAAATACAAAAATAACAAATAAACTGACGAAACATTTACAACAAACTATAAAACAACTTTGATTTGAAAGTCGCATAGAAATCAAATCGTTTTAAAGCGATTTTTTTTATTATTATTTCGTTTTTCCTCTTGAGTAGGAAAAATAATTATAAAGTTTAAATGTATTTATACGAAATGTACGATGTCCATAATAGCTGCGAAGATCTCGGTTTTTTTTTACTTATAGACAATCGAATATGTGAAGTTAGCATCAGAACTATAAGAATGCAGGCTTAATAAAAGAAACAAGAAATAACAGGTTTTAATTTATCAGGAATTGGATACACTGAAATACACTGGTTTCTGATATGTTGAAATTTCTTTTATTTCTTATCCCTTCTATTGTGACTGCACTCTAATAATTCCTGAAAGGGTCATTTTGAAAAGTGTAGTTCTCTTATTCATATTATATGATTATATAATTTATATACCTACATTTATATTATTAATATATAATTTCATAATCATATGGTATATCATTTTTTTGTTGTCCTATTATATATTAATTTTTAATGTAGCTGAAATGTAAATAAAATCATACAAAATTGTCTATTTCGCTTACTGTTTTATATTTATCCTAATTTTGTATAATATTATTGTATTAAAATATTAATATCTTAAATGTATGCTGTGTCGTATATTTCTTGATTTCATTTTGTACATTTCGATTTCGTGCGACTTTGACAGTTTTTGACAGCTGTCATAATCTATTAATTTATTCATGGTAGAAGTCCATACGGTGGCAATAGTGAAGTATGGACAAATGATGGACACATGGTGTATTACTAATTACACCATGCCGGTGTATTCAGTTTGCAAGTGTCTCTCTCTTCAAATTGAGCTGGTACGCGTATTAAATGATATTAAAAAGTCTCAGCGTGCTGTAAACACTTTGTTCGTTTTAAATCATATGTATATTAAACTCGCCACTGCTATTAACAATAAGTTCAGGTTAAAGTTAGAATTAAGGATTTTGTAATCTTGAAAAGAGCAGTGAAGACATCATGTTACTTAACCTAATTTGTTCTGAGATAGATCGGTGTAAATAATACTTTATTAAATATTTATTCCATACCAATTTGATACGCGTACTACATTGACAGTGTAAAAGGGGTCTATGACAAGCTTCCAATGTATTCCCGACTCTTGTTGAATTTTTGCGAACGATTTTTATATCGTACTTCAAACAGTGTTAGATCACCGAACATTAAAACAATAAGTCATGTTGCGAATAAAAGTGAGGAAAAGCGAAAAGAGGAATTTACCTCCACGAGATTTCCTGATTATGAAGTTATTTATGTATTTCCTTTTATCAAACAAGCTTGTGGTATAAATGTTGTAAAATACCGATTTACTATATTCACTGGAGTAGTCGCACCAATAATTGTTGGACTTCACTTGGCCAACTTCTTACCCTTTGACATAACTACTGTGTCATTAACAACTGGTAAAATATAAACATATTTTACATTTCTCTCAAGTAAAATTGATTTATATAAATATTTTCTCTTTTTATCCACAGGAATTATAACAACACTATGGTTGCATTCTGTTGGAATTTTATGCAATAATCTCATAGGATATGTATACTTGAAATTGGATGAAGAAAAAGTGATATTATCTTATATAGATTATTGGGGAAAGAGAATAGACTTGAAAGTTTCTTGTAATGAAATTTACCCCATGTCAGATAATCCGATCAGTATTACTGATCCTTTATACAGAAAAATAACGCTGACTTCTCAAAAGGAGATCTTAAAAATAAATATGAAGCTAGGACAAATAATTGATGTTGACAAATTTAGATGTATTCTGGGAATGGTTTAACAATTTTATTAAATTTGTATAAAACATTTCTATGCATTATTATATGATTTCTATGCAAATTAATTAATTTATACATACAAAATTTATTTTATAGTGAATTTGGTTGCTTTGATTACACTAGATTAGTGAGTACTGAAAACTGCTACATATGAAATTAACAAAATTAAATGTAAAGCATAAAAGTATTTTAAACTAAATGCTTAATAATATTGTCACATTTATTTAACAAAATATACACTGTATTGTTTTGTAGTCAAAAATTGATCATGGCCTGGTTTCACCAGACGTTTTTCCATCTCTAATTAGTTTGGTCGATCAAATTCCATTGGAATGGCCCAACAATATTTCTTGTTAAAAATAGAATTAACCAATCACAATTGACTTAATAGACCAGCTAATCATAAATGATAAAATTGACCATATATTATCTTGCTACATATTTGGTGTTTAGAAACAAAAAAAAGGATAAGAAGTAAAGAATAACAAATTTTAATTAGAAATCAGAATACAAGTTTCTGATATATTGAAATCTGTTATTTCTTTTTTCTCCCGTTATTTCTTCTTATTTCTTTTTTTTCCCATTGTGTCTGAGCCTTGATGTCAACTAGTCTTGTACAAGTGATTGAATTCACTATTATCTACAATCTACATCCATCTGAAGTGTGCATAAACCCGATTAGCTTGGCATTGCTGGTGTAATTCTTGCTTCCATTTAACCGCACGACCCTGAGACAATAGACATCATTATAATATATCTTATATAGGATGTACACTAAGGGTATTAAAAATTTTAAGGGATAATTCCTCGCACAAATTCAAGACGAAAACTTCACAAGACCATATGTTTAATATAGCTTAGTTTCAAAGATACAGAAAATATCAGAGTTGAAAAAAAATTTTGAAAATCATTCTAATTATTTTGATGAAACTTTGTATATGTTTGAAAGACAGCCTCTTTTAAGACTATACATTATTTTTTGGATTTAATTAGGGACGGACCTAAGGATAAGTGGGTATCATTTAAAAAAAAAAAGGAAATATCTATTTATGCTTGAATTTGCCTTTAGATTTGTCAAGTAGCACCAACATCTGTATCTTTGAAATTAAATTGTTTCAGACATGGTTTCATGAAGTTGTCATCTTGAAATTGTGTCAAATTGTGAAAAATCATTTAAAATCTTTTAGCATATTTAACCCTTAAGGCGCACACGGGGTCCAGGTGACCCCATTTTTTTTTTTAAGCAGCATGTATAACACTGATATTGTGTATAGTTTATTTTTTAGTTGTTTTCTTAACCCTTAAGGTGCACACGGGGTCCAGGTGACCCCATTTTTTTTTTAAAGCGCTACAGCGCTTAAGCGTCGAAAAAACAAGTGTTTTGAAAGGTTTTAAAGCATTTTTATTCATTTTTATTTTTCTAAAAAATTATTTCCTGATCGACTAAAAGATTTTTTCCTGATCGACTGAATTAACTTTCGGTCATTCTAACCATTAAACCTTAAGAAGAACATTATAAAGAACACTCCATAATTTTTTCACAACGAAATTCTAAATACGGTAGGTTACACAGATCATTTTAGACGCTGGGGTTACAAAGACCCCGTATGCGCTTTATGAAATTCTGAGGTACGTGTGCGCCTTAAGGGTTAAACACAATTTCGTAATTCTAAAATCTGTAAAATTTGCAGCAAACTGAAATATACATATGTCCGATGTATCGCATAGAAGATAGAAGTGCAAAATAATTCCTGAAATAATGCTACTGTATATATTTCTCAGTTGTCAAAGATCACTTCAGAATCGCTACAGCAATCGACAGCTAATATTTCAGGAATATTTTTATACTTTGTAGAAATCTAGAAGATTATGTAGGATCGTATAGGACTATTTGAATCACAATATAAGTTAGAAATTAAAAGGAAAATTAAGAAATACATATAATCTCTCTCTTCATTATAATTACAGCTATATTTCTACTTAATGTATACTTTTAGCTGTAAATCAAATATTTTGATAGAAAGAAAATTATAACGCTATAATTAAAATATTATTAGGTGTACAAGAGTATTTGTAATACTCTTTACAAAGAGTATTTCAGTATCTGTTCTAATAACATCTAGAATGATTTTATTCTTAATGTTAAGAAGAAAAATTTTTTTTAATTTTGAACATTGAACAAATGTACAACAAAGACAAAAATTGTA
>NW_017277687.1:0-12914 GCF_001594065.2 Cyphomyrmex costatus
TTATAAGACTATATTAATGTTTTATTCTATTTATTATATGACGGGGCAGTCTAACTACACAATGAAAGATTACAGATTTTAATAATCGTGTCTATTTCAAACATTGGTAAAAAGTATAAACTAGGTTGGTCCTCGATTATTATGCTGATTATATACACATAACTGACAGACAGACTGCCCTGTCATATAATAAATGGAATAAAACATTAACTCGGGATAAGAGACTTGTAGTGTCTCTTAGTTTTTGAACATGGCCGGAGACACTACCGCGTCTTCTGATATAGTCTTATATAATTTTCCCACAAGCATTACACGATTTTCAAAGGTCTTTGAAGACTCCATGGAAAACATTATTTCTTTACCATTACTGTTATATGATAAAAGATTCAATAAATTAATTCATATTCACTTAAAACTGATAGAACTCGTGGAATAAAAATATTTAAACAATTCAATACATTTATTTGAGACTGCGATATTTAATTTACAATTTACTCCTTACAGCAAGTATTAGTTAACAGTAAGAGCATATTTTATTTTCTATATTTATAATAATATAGCATATTGTTAGAAAGCATTAATGAATTGGAACTGTTAGTGGATCTGGAACAGGATCGAACTCGCCAACACTTTCCACATATTGTACATTTTTCCAATGCGGTTTCAACTCCCAGTGCATTCGTCTGTAACCATCTTCGACTGGATCGCGTATCCGTATTTGATGGAACCAATCAAGTAATTCAGTTAGTTTATAACATTTCGGTCTATGCAAATAAAATATTTACATGTATAACTTTAATATGTTAGAGAATAACTATGTTAGAGAATTTATTACTGTGTAAAATTACTTGAAATGGTGTCTCTACATGCTAGCTAGCACACATATTTAAAAATCGATCCCCTTGACATCATTTATTTGACAGCCGAATAATTGTAGCAAGAACTGGCAAGAAACTAGCAAGAAAATGGCAAGAAACTGGCATCAAGACTCTCCTTTCCTTCCATGTTGGTTAGCAAAGTTAGAAATTGCGCACCTGTAGCTTTAGCAATTCTTTTCAGATCAGCCTTTTTATATACTGCCATGGTTTTAGTCTCCACGAAATACTATGGAAAGATCAAGATGAATATATCGCACTCAATTCTAGAACTTTAAAGTATAGTAAACTAAAGTATTAGTTAACATCGTCATTTAAAATGTATAGTATAACTATACATTTTAAATGACGATGTTAACTAATATCTTTAAGCATAAATCATCAATGCCACCAAATAAAAGAACGACTTAGTTCCAGCAGCAAGAATCTTCTGAATACGTTCTTTGGTAATATCTGGCTCACGTTAACGAACGGCTTCGAGTTTCTCCGGATCTGTAATAAGTATATACTTCAACGCCCATCTTCATTTTTGCTTTCTACAACGAGAAGTCTAGACATGCGATTTTTGGGTTCGGTATCCTCTTCGGCATTGTTTGAGAGGCGACAGTAATTCATTCACACAGCCAAACTAAAGAAAAAAAAATTTTTTAATTTAATTTATTTAATTCAATTTTAATTTTAATTTATATTACGAAATGGGTAATTATACAGAATCACTCAAGCAGCTTAAAAATCGATCAAATTAGGCTTATTCGAAGCGTTTTTGCATGAAACGAAAGAATCTGGCAGAAAAAAGTGTCGCTCTGTCCTACGAACCGAGATATTAAGCGTTAAAGTTTGAGATTTTAGAGGTTAAGATATTTGTCACTGCTTTAAAAATAACAAATTACTGCTTTAGAAACACAAAAACACTGCTTTAAAAATACAAATTCACTGCTTTAAAAAACAATTCAATTTAAAACAATAGTGGAGCCCCCCCGCAGGGGAGGCAGAACCCACTGCATCCACGCATACACTTTTAACGTAGAAGTAATATGCGTGGATACAGTATGTTCCGCTTCCTCAGTCCCTCTATGATTGTACTGTTGCTGTAGAAACAACAATTCGCTGCTTTAAAAACAATAGTGGAACCTCCCCGCAGGAGGGGCGGAACTTATTGCATCCACGCATGTAATATCTACGTTGTAAAACTGTTTGCGTGGATACAGTGGGTTCCCTGCGGGGGGACTCCACTATTGTTTTAAAGCAGTAAATTGTTTTTTAAAGCAGTGAATTTGTATTTTTAAAGCAGTGTTTTTGTGTTTCTAAAGCAGTAATTTGTTATTTTTAAAGCAGTGACAGATATCTTAACCTCTAAAATCTCGAACTTTAACGCTAAATATCTCGGTTTGTAGGGCAGAGCGACACTTTTTTCTGCCAGATTTTTTCGTTTCATGCAAAAACGCGTCGAATA
Organism: Cyphomyrmex costatus; assembly: GCF_001594065.2. NCBI lineage: Eukaryota > Metazoa > Arthropoda > Insecta > Hymenoptera > Formicidae > Cyphomyrmex > Cyphomyrmex costatus. The sequence goes on from NW_017277687.1 coordinate 2,329, forward strand.
AGCCTAATTTGATCGATTTTTAAGCTGCTTGAGTAATTCTGTATAATTACCACGAAATGCATCATCTAACATATTATTATGCACCATCTAATTTATTATTGATATACTAACTTATTCTTTTATAATTATCTTAATTTTATGGTATTCATTTGAAATTTTTAACCTTCGCGGCACACAGAATGCACTTCTTCACTATGTTTTGATTCTGTCATTACGTTGACAGCTACCCTAACCGCTACGAAAGCAGTGGCTCACATTCTGACAATTTTGCTGCGTTCCGAAAACCATGTATAAAAAAGCGTTGCAACCTTTTAGTCCCCGACTGTACAATTCCCTCCAATTATTTGTATGCTTTTATCGCTATGATCAGTTTTAATAAGATGAAGATACTCTAGGTATAGTACACTTTGAGTTTCAAAAGAAAAAGTTTCTCTGATAACACGTAAAAATCGATCTAATGATTCATCGTTTACTTTGCTGGATGTCGGCAAAATATTCTCCTTCACCAAAGACAATGAAGGAATATTATTATCCAGAAATTTTCTTTGTCTTGCCATATCAAGTTATATCGTGTTCGTTGTCATAACTAATAATGACACAATCATCATCATCGTCTTCTTCGATATTTACAACATTCACATCAGCAGAAATTGCCGTTTCTGTCAGCGAAATATCACTCTTACATTTTTTTTCTTCATTGGCATTATCGCTTTGATTAATCGAATATGTCCGCTTTTTCTGATTAATTTTTTTAGCTGTTTCTCGTTGCGCTTCTAGAATGTATCCTGGCTCTCTTATAGGCATATTTCTATTGTAGCGACTATCCACAATTTCTGGAAGCATGCATTCATAATAGAAGCATATTAGGCGAGGCAGCATTTTTTTTTTCCAGAAAGCATTGTCTTTATTTACGTGTACTATTTTCATGCTTCTGGGTGTCCATATCGCAAAAACGCAATACTCGCGCTTTGTTATGTTCAACTGGCCCTGAATTTGATAAAAGTATTTATGATTATGATTCATTTTCTCTGGGTATTTCTTATTAAAGATGGCTTTCAAAGGGAGCAGTGTTTTTAGGGCTTCTTCTATTGTCAAATGTTCAGCCGATTGAGGACATTTTATCTCCATGACATCGTCGTCTATTAGTCCATCAGGAGTGCAACCCAGGCATGGATTTTCAGAATCAATAAAAAATCCGCAAGATTCTATTTTTTTATTCAATTTAACAGCTAATTGGTTCTTCGCTACTTCTTCTCGATCGCGACCATATTTCATAGCTGCAGTATCAACGAGCGGAGGATATAATAGTTATTTTTGTGACTAGGGAGTAAAAGTGGTTTTTACACCCGGAGGGTGTTCGACGGCACGAGGGCTGGCGAAGCCAACCCGAGTGTACGGTCGAACACATGCAGGTGTGAAAACATTACTCCCGAGTCGCAAACAAAATTTTTCGTACTAGGGAGCTGTGAAGGTGGGGAATGAGGTTCATGGATTGTTTTGCTGAGTGGGGAGTAATTGGGTGTTATTTATTTACAATTCTCCGGGGTGTAAAATCGCATTTTACTCCCGCAAATGCGGGAGTAAAACTATCATTTTACGCGCCCTAGTACGAAAAATATTTTTCACTGTCGCTGCGCAAGATGTTGTAGGTCTCATACGACATATTGGGCCAAAATTGGATGCTGTCAACCTTTTATCTCTTAGTGAAAACCAACGTCCGGATTCTCTTTGATCAATCGTTAGTCGTTCAAGGTATTTCCAGGTTTTGGCTTCTTCCAGCAACTTGTCTAAATGCTCTTGTTGTTGTTGTTGGAATATATGATCTTCAAGATCTGGTTTTTGTGCTTGCGGACCATAATCACAACTTGTTCCAGCTTCTTTTATTTTTCTCTTCTTTCCATCTCTTTGTCGAGATTCTCTAGTTGTGGCAACTTTCTTTTGCCTCTCTTTTTCTAGTTTCTCGACAACTGGAGGAACAATTTTATTCATACCTTTATATACTTCTGTAAGGGCTTGTTGCGTATTGTGTTGCAAAACTGCTCCCGCAATTCTAGCATTGTAAGAACCTCGTTTTCCATAATCTATACGCTTTCCGCTAATTTCCTTACAGATTATCGAATTAAAGGCTTCTGCTGGATTATTCGTTAAATTAAGTAGCAGGCTATCTGAGTAAGCGGCTATGTACATGAAAATCTTCTATTTTTCCATACAGACCATGCTGTTTCAGAAACGGTACATAGTTTTTTGTTTCATGTTCACATTTTCGACCGAGTTCTTTGCACCGTTTATGCTCACCGAAAACGTGACTAGGAATGTTCCAAATATCTTTTCGTAATTGGATAGCTTTTTCATGTGGAGGTTGTATTTCTTTTTGTCGTACAGAAGATGCTTCTATTACCTCTTTGCGTAGTTTTTCTACGTTTTTCTTAACTATATTTCGTATTTCGACAAAACCACGCTTTCTTTGCGTTCTTGGCTACGTCGTTTCAGCCACGCCTAATAGCTTCTTCTTTAAATTTCGAAGCAGATGGTTAGTGCATTCTACTTTTTCTACCTTAACCATCTGCTCCTTATATGGTCTACTGTCCAAAATAACAATGTATACATTACTATCGCCGTCGGCGATAAGTAATCTATAAATGACTCCATGCATTTCGAGGCTACTTTGAAAGCCTTCTGCAATTGCATCGCTTTCCATCTTTCCAGAATTTTCACTGCGAGCAAAATTTTTATAACATTTGTGAGGTCGCGGTTCACAACCTTTTCGCTCTGCCATATCATGAATCGCACAGTATTTGTTGCGGATGCCTACAAAAAGAACCTTACCTGTGCGGTAACCAATTATGGTACCTACACCGGAAGAAGAATCGTAACCACGGTGTAAGAATAATAGGTGTATTCACTCACCTACATTTCCCCTAAAATGCTGTGACGAAAGTGAGGCAGTTCAAACACATAACACTAGATGGCATAATGATCTAATACCTAACCTAATAATCTACAGTCTGAGAAGTTCTGATGAGAAATTCTCATCAGAATTACTGCTTTTCTGATTTTTAGTTTGTATCATGCCATATAAATATTGTGTTATTCCTAATTGCGTTCAAAGATATAAGTGCAGTAAGAAATCTGTTGGGGAAACCTTTGATATTTCCCCTTGTGAAACTGCGTCACGTGCGTATGCGTACGCTAATTATATCTCGCTTTCGATACGTGGATTGCACGCACGAAAATAAATGCAAAAAACCACTTGATGTGTTGAAAAATGCTCTTTATTGCAATGCTATTGCTGCTATGAAGCTGCGTGAGAGACTGACTTGCGCGGGAATCACGCTTCTTAACGGAAAAACGTAAGGCTAGGTAACGAACACAAAGAAAATACACTAGAATGTGGCGCTGCGGAACATACTCGAAACTAGTAACTTAATAATCTACAGATACATGCGAACGCTCGAAGTAATGTAGGAACATTCGCGGGAAACTTAAGAATTATACGCAACATATACCGCCGCCCTTGAAAGCTTCGGCTTTCAATAATAAAAATAAAAATAGGAAGTCTGCATCTCTATTATGAAATAGGTAAACTACATAGTTTTGTAATATGACGTTTATACAGTCCTTTGGCCGTTCGAACAGTTACAACACGTACAATTCCATCATGCCCAGGATGGACGCTCTCCACAAGAGCTAGAGCCCAACATAGAGGTGGTAAATTTTCTTCTCGTAATATCACCATTTGCCCCACTTCTTCCTGAGCTTCAGAGGTATTCCATTTGACTCTAACTTGACAATTATGTAAATATTCGTTAATCCATCGACGCCAAAAATGCTGCTTTAACTGTTCGACTCTTTGCCATCGCGACAATCTATTTGTCCGAATATTTTCCAAACTAGGCTCGGGATAGGCCATGATCGGGCCTCCCACTAAAAAATGCCCTGGAGTGAGAGCATTAAGATCGTTAGGATCATTTGAAAGAGGCATAATCGGTCTGGAATTTAGCACAGCCTCCGCTTGAACTATGTATTAAAGTGAATAACTCATCATATTTCAAAGCTGCCTCCTTAGTTAAATGTTTCAAATGAGATTTGGCACTTTTTACAGCCGCCTCCCAAATACCACCCATATGCGGAGCTCTAGGTGGAATAAACTGCCACTTTATTTTTTCGCTTGTCATCAGATTGTTGATTCCTTGCTTGACAATGTCGTCAGTAAACAATTTATACAATTCATTAAGCTCATGCTTAGCCCCGACAAAGTTTAAGCCGTTATCTGAATGCATCTCCGCAGGACGTCCTCTTCTGGAAATAAAACGCTTAAGAACATTTAAAAAAGTTTCTGAAGAAAGGTCTGCTGCAAGCTTTATATGAATCGCCTTCGTAGCTAAACACACAAATACCGCTATATAACACTTTATTGTTTTAGTACTTCTTTTTTGACCTTCCTTATACCAAAACGGTCCTGCGTAATCTACGCCGCATCTTTCAAACGCATAATGCACCGAATTTACTCGCGCTTGCGGCAAATCCGCCATTAATGTTGTATTTATTTTGGGTGAATTACGAAAACATGTTACGCATTTACTTAATATACTACGAATGATGCTTCTGGCCGATGTCGGCCAATAATTTTGACGAATGGCTGATAAAGTATCTTGCGCTCCAGCATGTAAATGACGCTTGTGTTCGCGTATGATAATCATTTTTGTGAAGGGATGTTTACCAGGTAACAAAATTGGATGCTTATGTTCAAATGGCACGCTAGCATGCTTCAATCGACCACCGACTCTTAAAACACCTTGTGAATCGAGAAATGGGTTCAACTTTAAAACGTTGCTGTTTTTATTTACATATTTAGTATGCTCAATAGAATTCAATTCTGCCTTAAATGAATCGCGTTGCACTAGTTTTATAAGGGTTAGTTGAGATTCCTCCAATTCATCAACCGACAATTGCGGAATTACATTATTCTTATTACCTGAATCATGAGCCCTCTTCAATTTACAATTACGTGCAAATCTTTGACAGAAGGCAATAACGCGCACGAGCGTAGACAATTTCGAAAATCGATTAAAAATGTCAAGTTGATTCTTAACCTTTGTTTCAGCTAACAAAACCGTAACCCTTCTTTCAGGTAATTCTATCTGTGATGAAGAAAAATTCTCAGAAGGCTTCATCTAATTTCAGCCATGTTGGGCCAGTCCACCATAAGTCTGATCTCTGTAAGACGTCTGGCATGATGCCTCTAGAAAGTAAATCGGCAGGGTTCTCCTGACTGGGAACATGTCTCCAAATCTTAATATTAGTAATATACTGAATCTCGGAAATGCGATTGGCTACAAATGACGTCCATTGCCGACTGCATGATCGAAGCCAACACAAAACAATACTCGAATCTGTCCATAAATAAGTTGCATCCACCGTGAACGGTAGAGAGTTTAATACCCTTTTTGTCAACTGCGCTAACAGTAGTGCGCCACACAGTTCTAAACGAGGAATCGACAATGTCTTAAGAGGCGCTACTCTAGATTTGGAACACAATAACTGAACCTCAATACTACCATCACTAGAAATGGATCGAAGATAAATACATGCACCATATGCTTGTTGGCTTGCATCTGAAAAACCATGAATTTCCCTGACTTGTACATCATCAGATGTGATAACAACCTTGCGTGAAATTTCAATACTACCAAGACTCTATAATTTATGCTCATATTCCTTCCAACGTGTATGTAATTCGTGGGATATTGATTCATCCCAATCAACTTTAGCGCGCCATAACTCTTGCATTATGATTTTAGCAATTACGATAGATGGTCCTAGTAATCCTAAAGGATCAAACATTAATGCTATTCTAGACAATATACTACGTTTGGTAGGCTCTTTTAACAATGAATGTTGTCCAATGCTTTCGAATTTGAAAATATCTGATTCACAATTCCAAATTACGCCGAGTGCTCTGGTTTCATTACCATGATCCCCAGCCAAAATGAACCTTTTCTTATGAGTTCTCTGTGTATCTCGAAGCAATGAACTATTAGATGACCATTTCCTCAGCTCAAAACCTCCTCTTTTTAACAATTCGATAGTTTGTGTTTTTATTTCCAATGCCTCTTGGAGAGTAGATGCGCCTGTGAGCAAATCATCTACATAGAAATCACGTAATATTGTCTTTGAACCGACAGGAAATGAATTTATTTCGTCTTCTGCAAGCTTTCGTATAGTCCTAATAGCGAGAAATGAGGCTGGAGCAGTGCCATATGTAAGAGTTAGGAGTTCGAAAATTCTCAGCTCATCTTGAGAAGCATTGCGCCAAAAAATACGCTGCAAATGTCGTTGAGATTCATCCTCCAAAATTTGCCTATACATTTTAGTTATATCTGCAGTCATTGCATATCGAAATGTGCGGAAACGCACTAAGTGTGAAAATAGATCCTCCTGAATAGTCGGACCAACCAATAATGCATCATTCAATGACAATCCCGATGCACTTTTGCATGAAGCATCAAATACTACTCTTAATTTTGTCGTCGTACTACTTTCTTTAAACACTGGATGATGTGGCAAGTAATAAGCTACTTCTTGATTTGTAGACAATTTTATCTCGCGCATGTGATTCAAATCAATATACTCTTGCATGAATTTTTTATATTGTGAATATACTTCCGGTTGAAAAGATAAACGCCTTTCTAATTTGAGGAAACGACGCTTTGCAATTTCATAAGACTCGCCTAACTGTTGCATTTTATCATCGTTAATGGGCAACTTGACTATGAAACGACCTTCAGGATCGCGAGAAACATTTTCTTGAAATTGTGTTTCACACCTTTGCCCTTCAGGAGTGTATTGAACTTTACATTCGGAAGCGACATCATGTTCGACCTCCCAGAATCTGGACAGACATTTTTCTAAATTATTAATTGAAGTAATATGACAGGATGCAACTGCCATGCTGTTCGAGTGTCCGTATGTAGAACCGGAAACCACCCAACCAAGTTTAGTTTTTTGTAGCGTGGGATGCGCCCTGCACGCCTTAATTTGACCTATGCAAATGAGCTGCCAAAACATCTGAGCCCCTATGAGTAAGTCGACCTCACTAGGAATATTAAAATTAGGATCTGCAAGAACAATATTTGTTGGAAGCTTAAACTCAGACATTGGACAAAATTCTTGTGGTAAGTTTTGCGTGATTTTAGGAAGGACTACGCATTCAAGATTATTCGTATACTTATTGATTCGCGATCGAAAACTAACATTAGTTATTTCCTTTGATCCAAATGTTCCTTCCGCGACTCCACAAATCGACATGTTTATTGCACGACAGTTAAGCCCCAACTTGCTCGCTAAGTTTTGTGTAATAAAATTTAATTGCGAACCGCTGTCCAACAAAGCTCTGCAGCCATGAGGCTGTCCTTGATTATCGTACACAGTAACTATAGCGGTAGAAAGAAAAATCTTAGATGCATTGACTTGAGTGCATTGAGTAACTACTGGCGATGTAGACTCTGACAATGACACATTAGTTGTTTTGGAAGAATCGTTAGAAGATTGATTTTCAATATTTGTTGTGTTAGCCTTAGACTCAAAATGTAATAACGTATTATGTGACTTTCCACATTTTCGACAAGAACTAGACATACAATCCTTTGCTTGATGTCCCTTAGCTTTCAAACAATTAATGCATAAATGTGAATTTTTTACGACTTCAAAACGTTTTTCAACAGGTAATTTGCGGAATGCCTCACATTGAAATATGAAATGATTATTTTTGCAATGAACACAAACCTGATTCGATGTGCTTACATGTGAACTAGGATTCTTGGCCTTCCGAGAACTGTTCGGAGACTCACAATTTGATCGTAATGTCAATGACTTGTTAAAGATAGCTTCCAAAGCCTCACATCTCTGTGCTAAAAAATCAGTAAGTTCCTTGAAAGTAGGTATTGCGTTGTCCACACGACTTGTCTGCCACTCTTTAACTGTAGAAGAATCAAGCTTGGCCACTACCAAATGGACCATCATGTCGTCCCAAGATTCTACCGGCCTTTGAAGGGCCTTAAGAGCTCTGAAATGTTTAAGTACGTTATCAAGCAAATTCCGCAAAGCGGTATAATTTTCCTTATGAATTGGAGTTATCTCAAACATTGCCCTAACATGTGTTTGAACTATACGCTTCTTATTATCAAAACGCTCATTAAGCAACTTCCAAGCTTCAGTATAATTATCAACTGTAATGTCAAAGGCCTTAATAACCTCAGCAGCCTTGTCCTTTAATGACGAACGTAAATAATGAAATTTTTGTATTGCTGATAGACTCGCATTATTATGTATAAGATTATCGAACGAATCATGAAACGTGCACCAATCTTCATAAGCACCCGAAAATGTAGGTAATTGAATTCTTGGTAACTTAATTTGTGACTCTGTGTTGTTTCGTGGTGCAGCTTGATTAAAATTATTATTATTAGCAAATTGAAAGTTAATATCCGCATGTTCAAGCTGACTGATACGTCGTTCATAAATCACCATGAGATGAAAGTATGCTTCCTCAAACCGAGCACGCTCTTCAGTATGTGCCGCGGTTGTGTTTGGATCATCAAGGCTCGAATCAAAATATTCAATGGATGATTGGACTTCATCGAATTGCTGAAATAAGTCCGCTAACTTTTTTTTACGTTCAATCAATTCAAACTTTGTTGCATGCTCGGCTTGCGGAGATTCTACATAACTACGCAATCGTGTGGCAGAAGCCTTTATAGTTCTTCGCCTAATTTTCGCTTCGTTTTCCGTTAAACTCATTTTGATTCGTTATGACGAATAATAAATGCAAACTTACGTGTAAATGACAAATAATAAGAAAGACAATATATGAATCGTTGTGTATGTGCTACTTAATCATGTGAAAAATGAGCTTCGTCAGACGATGACTCGATGATTGATGCCGATTGTGGTTGTGAACGCGCCTTGTCGACGTTCTTTCCTGGTTGCTGACAGGTAACCTTGTCCTTGTGTAACAATTCAACTGGCGACAATGTCCAAGATGGCTGCGATGCTGCACAATATGGCTGCTGTGCCTTGTACTGCTTGCCCAATATGTCGATGCGTGGTGCCTTAGTTCCTCAAATGCTTTATTTCAGCTTCTCAATGGCTAGAGAAAACTGACTGTTTCGACGACCACGATTACTCACGCTTCCGAGTATACAACTCGGCTTATGTGCTTTTTTACTTCGTGGAATTGTGCCTCAATACGAAGTATGCAATAATGTCCAATGCGGCAATAGTAACGACTCTCGTAATGTTCGAGAGACATCCGGCTCGAAGGACCAAAATGTTGGGGAAACCTTTGATATTTCCCCTTGTGAAACTGCGTCACGTGCGTATGTGTACGCTAATTATATCTTGATTTCGATACGTGGATTGCACGCACGAAAATAAATGCAAAAAACACTTGATGTATAAAAATGCTCTTTATTGCAATACTATTGCCACTATGAAGCTGCGTGAGAGAGACTGACTTGCGCGGGAATCACGCTTCTTAACGGAAAAAACGTAAGGCTAGGTAACGAACACAAAGAAAATACACTAGAATGTGGCGCTGCGGAACATACTCGAAACTAGTAACTTAATAATCTACGGATACATGCGAACGCTCGAAGTAATGTAGGAACATTCGCGGGAAACTTAAGAATTATACGCAACAAAATCTGTATTTCGAGTGCCAAGTAACATCAAACAACGCGAAGAATGGATTGTATTGATTCAGCATGCATATCCTGATATAAGAATACCTAAAATTTTCCTCGTTTGTGAGGATCATTTTAAGGAAAATGACATTATAACAACAAAAGTGATTAAGAATTCGGATGGAAAAGTAATATTTGAGGTAATGTTGTTATTATATTATATAAAACAAATTTACTTCTATATATGTTAATTATGATTTTCCATCATTTTTCAGCGAAAATTAATAAAAAAATTATTAAAAGATGGAGCTAATCCTTCCTTTACGTGTTCGCAAAAAAGAGAGATTTTGAATATTGACAGTGAACAGCAGCAAATAGATCAAGTCGATGAAGGAAACTTAATAGAAGACAGCAGATCAAATCAGGATAACAGTGATACAACTTTAACAATTGATCGAGATAGTGAAGGAAGCTTGATAGAAGATGGTACATCAAATCAGAATAGCAGTGATGTACCATCTTTACCTGTAGTTTTGAATTTACAATTACAACCAACCTCGCCTATGTATTGTGAAGAACAACGTAAAAATTTACTATTTTATTATGCAATAATTATATTAAGGCTGTTTATTATTATAAGATATATTTTAGAATTATTAATCGAGAAACAGAACATCTTTCAAAAATTATTACACAATGAAATTCAAGTTAACTTGCCCGACACATAACATGGGGATTTCATCGCACTTTTGAATTACGTCCGCAAATGTTATTCACTCAAGCAAACATGTCCAAGAAAAAAAATATGATTATAATGTAACGATGCACTCCGCAATGCATCGTTCCGACGATACCAGCCGCCAGAATATTTCATATTTCGCGATATTAGAATTACCGCCGTCG
>NW_017277687.1:16260-26393 GCF_001594065.2 Cyphomyrmex costatus
CGGGAGCTCTCTTCTATCCGAACCGCCGCTCCAGTACGAATCCTGCTCCGATCCTAGCTCCGGTGATCCGACGCGAAAAGGGGGTCAAGTGTTCTTGGTCTCCGTCAAGCGTTCTTGACAGTCGATCACCAAAACTCCTGATCCGCTGGCCGTACGACGCGAAGAGGGGGTAAAGCGTTTTTGCCTCCGTCAAGCGTTCTTGACAGCCGTACGCCAGTATCCTAGACTTTGCGCACCGGCGAGAAAAGGGGGTGAAGTGTTCTTCGCCTCCGCCAAGCGTTCTTGGCAGTCGGTCGTAAGGTTCCTGTGCAATCTACATTTTTGCGAAGCGTCCCTCATTGCATAGAGGGAACGCCCACCGCGTTATCCGCGCCGCGACCGTCATCCGCCGCTGGCGTATACTTCGCGTACGCGTATTCGTATTGCTATACCGCCGACCGCGCCTCGCGTCCGTCTTGGGATTCGGAGATTCCCCCGCGTTTTCCGCCGTACTCGTGCCGTAATTCACACGTATAGTTTTTCTGTTCGTGCCGTCCGTAATATCGTAGTTTCTTTGTCCGCGCCTCGTAGTTTTTCTATACACGTCTTGTATCCGTCTCGTCTGCTTGCCGTCTCGACAATATACACAACATACACCTCTACACCGGCACACGATTACACACCTGCTTGTCACTTGCGAACACGTACACACACTCATTTGTAAATACACACACTACACACAATAAACGTTTCTTTCTGTCTCTTGTAAAATACTGTGTCTAATCTAAATTTGATCCTGCATTCTCTCTTCCCGTGCGAACTTTTTTCGCGACTAGCGAAAATTACGACGAGCTGATCCGCGCGGAAATTAGGTTGTTTCAATAATAAAACAAGTAAGAGTTAATGAATAGTAACCAATATTAATATAATAAGCTATGTGTTTAAAAAGTATATTTTTTTCTTTATTAGGTTATAATTTACGAAAATTTACAATATAAAGTACTGTTTTTCAATAAAGAAGCGCTATTGGGCCAACATATATTAGGAAATCTAAATGACATAAATTTACTACTACACACGCACACAATTTGGTTTTATGTCAAGGAGGCCCGGTGATTAACTGTTAATGATATAATATTAAACTACAATTTTACATTTCCTTGTGAAGAACATAAATTAGATATATTGAGCCACTGTATTTATTATTATATCACAATGCGAATGCGCCAGTACGCCAAACAAATAAATAATGATTTAATGAAAACAAGTTGTCAAAAAAAGAAACAAGCTCGTTTATATAATACATAAAAATGTAGAAAATGTAGTACAAGATTCAATTTTTTAACTCATGTTACGAATTTTATTTTTGAGTTTATTAACAAAATTTAATAAAAGATGTTTATGCAATTATTTTAATTCATGTTACGAATATTTTTATGTTTATCAACAAAATTTAATAAAAGATGTTTATGCAATTATTTTAATTCATGTTACGAATATTTTTATGTTTATCAACAAAATTTAATAAAAGATGTTTGTGCAATTATTACAACAATTTCTTTAATTATTATAGTTTCTTTTATTATTATATGTTTCTTTTATTAAGATCTTATTAGCAGGTGATCTATTCACATATCTTTTAAAATACTTTGTGGGGTTAGGTAATATACGCCACCTTCTGGTTAACTGCGGAATGTCCTCAGGAAAATCACAGTGATTTTATATGAGTAGAATCATCTATTATTCTTACACCGTGATCGTAACCTTTGCCGTACGATCTCTTCATCCAACTACCATCCGCTACAACAGTAATGTACGGAATGCCATTTATTGTTTCGTTGTTCTCTATAGCGAGTCGTTTTTCAATCTCGCCTGCTATTTTCATGTTTTCCCAGGCAGTTTTTTGGAATTCATCAACTAAATCTTCGCGACACTTAATATATGTAGGTTCAGTCATGCAATTGATATTCATGCCTGCACACATTTCGCGCAGCGTTGAATATCCAATTCCGGCTGTAATTGTTGTTGTTACAGCAGCTTTGTTCAGATCTAATTGATCTGGTTTTCTGGGTTCTGACCAAACAGTTGCTTCACAATTGCACTTGTAAAACAATTGCGTTAATAACCCACGCTGATTGAAATTGGTGAGTATCCAATCCTCAAATCGGCAATTTGTTCTGGTATGATTAATATATACTCTACGTATTTCTTTCAATAAGAAAGCTAGATCGACAATGCAACGACCCTCAGGCATATTCTCTTGAACACGACCTATATCCAAATTGCCCTTTTCGATAAGAAATGGCAATTTCACTTTGTCATCGCTTCCATTGTCGACCCTTTCATACGTATCATCATTTATAATACTTACACCTGATGAACTGTTGAACTCTGAATGTATAACAGCGGAAACAGTGACAGATTCAACTGATTTCCGATCATCAATACATTCGTTGTTACTATTCTTACTGCTAATGGATTTCTCCTTTAGCTTCTTCAACAATTGTCGCCTGCAAAAAAGTAAAAATATTAATAAACAGAAATATATAATATCTTCAATAATTAATAAATAAATTTAACGATTTTTAACTATTGATAATTAAAATAATTGCAAAACCTCTGAAAAGCGACAGCAATCCTTTGTTTTCATACTTACTATTACACATTATTATGCTTTTACTATAAACTAAATGGATATATATATTATCGTATTTATAAACATTCTTGTATTGTTGTCACATACAGACATGCATCAGGTTTCTATTTTACCAGTTTTTCCTCTAACAGACGCATCAGGTTTTTTTTACCAGTTCCGTCTAAATATACGAGTCCGTTTTTTTTTCACTAGACGCGTCTAAATAGACGCGTCAGGTTTTTAGCCAGTTCCGTCTAAATAGACGCATCAAGTATTTTTTTCACCAGTTCCGTCTAAATAGATGCGTCAGGTATTTTTGAACCAGTTCCGTATAAACAAGCGCATCAGGTATTTTATCATCACTTTTGTCTAAATAGACGTATTGTAGGATGGTTTCGATAGCGCACATCACTAATTGGCCAATTTAAAATAAAATATTTTTATTGATAAAGTAGTGAAAAGTTACTCGGCACCGGCTAATGTGAATGGATGAAGGTGCTATCGCACTTATGTGCGAACGGAATCTTCCCGGTATTATGAGGTCTGTTTTCTATGGCTGAATGAGTGTACGTTTGGAACAAAGTAAGATAGGTATATATTTAATAGTTTTCAAAAGCGAGAAAGAAAGTTCTAATGCAGTAGGAACAGAAAACAGACCATTTATCTTGCTAGTTACAATTACTCTACTACTATATATATATTTAATAATACATAATAATAAAACTACTACTATACACTACTATTTTTTAAAATCTTCTATTGAACCTAAAATAAACAAAGGATTGCGGTCTTTCTTTTCAGAAAAATATTTTTTTTATTTTAGTTTGTAATTTATATTCTAGTAAAAGTATTGCTCGTTTTGTCTCTCAGAAGCTGTTCAGAGTCGCTCTGAACGAATCTAGTGTACTTGGATATGATCAATTTAATGCTATAAATTGCTCACAAAGATCTGCACATTCAGAGCCGATTCCTGCAGGCACCGCCTCTTATCCCCCCACTACTGCTCGATGCTTGGCGGCCTCAGCGACGTAGCAATAGCACCGCGCGCGCGATCGGCAGCTAGGCCCATGGACCTATAATATATGGACCGAGCATCTCCGCCATATGCCTATAGAATAGACAAGGAAACCGTGATGTCAGGGTATAAAGTAGGACAGCATGATTCGCACGTACTCTCCCTCTCCATACTAACCTACATGCGCTGCTGCCATAGGTCTATGAGCAGCGCATGTAAGTTAGTTAGGTTAGTATGGAGAGGGAAAGTACGTGCAAATCATGCTGTCTCACTTTATATCCTGGCATCATGGTTTCCTTGTCTATGCTCGGTCCATATATTATAGGTCCATAGCTAGGCCGCTGATGCTGCCGAGCATCGAGCGGTAGTGGGGGGGATAGGAGGCGGTGTGTCTGCAGAAATCGACTCGGAATGTGCAGATCTTTTTAAATACTTCGAAACATTCTTTGATTGATCAATTCGTAAAATTCTTTCTTCTGATTGATCAACGAAGCATTTGCAGCATCACATCCAGGTACACTGGGTTCGTTCGGAGCGACTCCGAGCAGTTCCCGAGAGACAAAACGAACAATGCGAAAATACCAATAAATGATGTATACATACCTCTTTAACCATGCCTTCTTTCGGGAATGTCTCCACATAGATGAAGGCAGGTATTTCGCGCAATAACTTTTGCCACAACGACTTAATTCACGTTTACGTCCCTTTAACTCACAACGATCGTCCTGTGGAGAAATTGCAGGCACCAATCGCTGTGAGTCTGTATTAATTTCAACGTGCTCAAACGGGACATTTATCTGTTCCATCGTCTTATACAAATGACTTATAGATACGAAAACTATAAGACGTATTTATATATGCAACGATTGGAAGTTGCGAAATTACGTTGCTCTCTAACACTTTCCGTTACGCTTGTCACGATCAGTCGTTACGGTTACGATTGTTTTGATTCGCGGCGTGACACGACGCGGCATTCCCTCCACTGTCCTCCGTTAGAGCCATCAACATATAGATATCGATGGTTAGAGCAGATTCGTGATCACGTCGCATCGCTGCCAATCACTCTGCGTGTCGTGATTCGCGGGTGGATATATAGCAGCACGAAACGCTGTTTTATATTTCAATTTTATCTTTCTGTTTTATTTCATTGAAATAAAGTGAATAAAATGCTTATTTGTATAATTGTAAAATGATGACTGTCATGTTTTAATAATTTAATTACGAAATTAATTTCAAATTGGATCTAATTCAAATAATAATTATTGCACAACAAAACAGTTAATTAGAATTTAGATTATATTTTATATTATAATACTTGCCACTTTGGTATCGTTTTTCTCACTGCAGCGTTGCGCATCGCACGGTACCGAGATGACAAATGTTATGACAAATATAATCCATCGTTTTATGATGCAGTATTATTCAATCATTTCATCCAATTTGAAATTTCAAAAATAAATCATAAAAATATCACTTACGGTAATTTTGTAATAATGTAAATATGGAATTTATTCAGTTTGTTTCGACATACCAATTTTTCCTGTCTGGCATTATGATAGTGATACTTTTTTCAAAACTTTTGGTTTCTACGAAGAAAAAGTTTTTTTTTCGTACTTATAACTTTATAGCGTTTCTACTTTCGTACATATAAAATTTTATGATTGTCTCAAAAGATTTGAGACAATACTTGTCGTTGGGGTATTGATCAGGAAACATTTCCTCTAAAAATAACATTTTTTAAAATAATATTTAAAAAAAAATTAAAAAAAATTTTTTTTTTAAACAAAATAACATTTTCTCTTTTCCTCTTTTTTCTGAACGCGTTTATTCGGAATCTTTATTACGAAACCTGCAAAACGATATAGAATTTTTCAAATATTTTTACTATCTGTCTAGAACTTTCTCACAAGTATTCAGGGGGGGGGGGAATAACAAAAATATTATTTATATGTAAAAAAAAACAAATACATTGAATTTGCACATTCGTTTGTTGAATGATCTCATATGAAATAGCGCGGACGTACCAGAAGATCAGAATCGAAATACACTACAAGCGGTAGTACAGTTGGTTGAGTGGCGAGGTCCGTGGATTACCACGCGGGAGACCAGGGATCGAGGCGAGCCCCCCTGGCTCCCAAAGCAAATAGTGATTTTTTCCAGGATCAATCTGCGCCAGAGCATACTACCGCATCAGGATATACACCCGCACCAGGATATACATCATAAAAAAATAAAAATCGAGCGCCACGTTCGTGGCGCCAAATTTTTTTTCTTTAATTTTGCCACATAAATTAAATGAAATCCTGTACTATGTCATTTCAACGTATTCTAAAATATACATATAGTCTTGGAAAGGACATACTAATCAAAAAGTTAACGCTGCCTTACGTACGTATATGTAATTAAAAGTATATAAATATATGAAAACAAAGAATTTGAAAGAGAAGAGAAGAATATCTTGTTGAATCATATATTTTTATAAATATCCGTCGGACTGGAAAGAACTTACATTACGCAAGTGATATATACTCGGTAAAAATAAAAATGTTGCTATATAGTATATTGTTTGACGTTGAATATATTACTCATGGGAATAAAAAAAAATTAAAAATAAAAGAAATGGTTAACGAAAAAATTGATGTATGCGTGAAAAAAGTGATATCGCTCTGCAACATCATTTTGCAATATTATTAAAAATATTTGTTTATATATATATTTTTGCTTGTTAAAAATGAATCCGTTGTGTACATAACAAAATTTTAACGAACTCGTGATCAGCAGACAAAAGTACATAGGAAATATATACATATATATTGTTACGCCCGCACGACCGAATTCGCGAACGTGAGCAAGCCCGCGCTCCCGCGACGCGGAAATGAATAAACACAGGAGATTGCGGAGAAACACAGAACACTCTCTTTATTGCGAACAGATTACAAAGCGATTAGAGAAAGACGGGACGTTTCACGTCCGAACGTAACGAGCGTCAGTCCCAGACTTGGTGATAACCAAAAGACAGCGTTGTCAAGACAACGCGTTCTTCTTTTCGAAAAGCGAAGGCGATCCACCGTCGGCACGGAACGGGCATAACACTGCCCCTCCTCTTTCTCAGATTGTCCCGACAATCAAGCTTCTCAGTGACGGTTTCTTGCTCTACCCTGAGCTGCTGCTCTCGCTGCTGCTACAGGTTACCGAGCACCGTTTCTCCTAGCGTCAAAAGACTTTTAAGTTGGACCCCTTTCGATCCTTCCTAGGAGATGGCCAGTCTCCTTGATATCGAATTCCGGGAATCCTTCTTTGTCTCTTCGGGATCCACTTGACTCTTCTCTTGAGCCTTGTGCATTTCTCTCTTCCTTTTTCGGACAAGGGTGGGAATTCAGACTTCTTCTGCGGTACCTCCGTCCCGCAGGACTTCCCCAAGTCCCCGCCTTGGCATTTGCCCAACGTCCCGCCGAAAAACCGCAAATTAAAAACGCGCGGGCAAGGCGGTCTTCTTAAAAAAAAAAACGAAACGCAGCTCGAAGAGAAAGGTGGTCCATAGCCCTGCCAACCTCCCGGAGTATCCGAGTCATCCTCCCATTTCTCTCGTCACGACTCTGTAACTTCAACAAATTAAAACAGGCAGCTTATATTGCAAAGAATATCAAACACTTATGTATGGTAATTTTACAAATTTATATTTGATTTTGTGCAAAGGCCAAACTTGAAGATCACATAATTGACTGACTTTAAATATACCCAAATCTACAGAACTGCATGGATAATTATAAAGTTCCTCTACAGTTTTAAATTTACGACCTATTACAACGTAATTGCCT
The DNA here is from genome assembly GCF_001594065.2 of Cyphomyrmex costatus. Taxonomy (NCBI): domain Eukaryota; kingdom Metazoa; phylum Arthropoda; class Insecta; order Hymenoptera; family Formicidae; genus Cyphomyrmex; species Cyphomyrmex costatus. The sequence goes on from NW_017277687.1 coordinate 23,708, forward strand.
TCATTCGACGTTGCGATATTTTCTATACAGACGATATCTTTTTCTATGAAGCAACAATTATCTGAAGATGTAACTGAAATAATAAAATGATGAAATTCAATCTTGGAAAATTGTGGATTGAAGCAACCTGATACCAATGGTCCTTTCTGGTGTCGAGTCTTTACATTGATTCTTGAAACATTTACATTGTCAGAATTTATTTCACAGAAACCTTTTTCCGCATAGCGATTGCTAATTTGCTCTAAAGGTTTCTCTGATTTTCTTAAATTAGATTTCAACTCTTTCATAAAATTTTCAAACGGAAAAGCACTAAAAGTATCTAATGGTCCAAATTGTTTTACGCAATCAGATATGTGTAAAAGACCATGAATATTATGAGATGCAAATTCGGGCCCATAAATTTTAATAAAACATTCAACGAAATGTTTCAATAATTTATCAGCATATTCAATATATTCGACTGTGCTTTTCTGACATAAAATGCGAACAGCAACATGCAAAGTGAGAAAATTGGAGAGGATATTAGAATTCAATTCTTTTTTTAATATAACGGGACCGGTATATAACAAAAATTGTCTCAATTCAGTTGCTTTCCACTGTGAAAAATCTTGTATTTCTCGTGGCCTTCTAGCAAATTCTTTTGGAATAAAATGTCTCATGTTAAGAAGAGATTTGGAAACATTTTTTATTTTAGACGAGGATAAACATCTAATTTTAAGAGGACCAGTTATCCATAAACTTATTAGCTTTTTAACAACACCAATGCATATCAGATGCATGTAATCTAATGGAATCTGAGATACAATGTCAAAATTTTGAATGTTTAATAGAATAGAACGACCAACATGATATTCTTCTTGAATTAGATTACGAAAACTTTCGTCTGTTCTTTTTGGGCAATTAAACTCGAGAAAGCAAATTCTATTAGCGATAAAATCACCTTCAATTGTACATTTTGAGCAGCTAAAATAGCCTGTATGTCCTTTAGTGAGAGTAATGAAAGATTTAGCAGGAGCATCACATATGATAGAGTGTATTAACACTGAAACTGTCGTTTGATTGTAAGTTACGCCATTATTATTCAAATTATTGATATCTTTTACAAACTGTTCTAAAAAATTATTCGCATTCGCTGGTTTACTTTTCCCGAAATAGCAACCGATAAGAAATACTTTCTCGTGAGGCATGATTCGACCCAAAATAGGCCATAATTGATTTGAATTGGATCGAGAGATCGGCACACCATCGATACCGATTTGAATCTGAATAAGAGATGAAACCGTATTCTTGCTTTTAGATAAGAATTGTCGAATGCCATATTCAATACCAAAATGACAATATTGTCCAGGAAACATATCAGTAATAATGGAAAATCGTGGTGTTTGTAATAATGTCTTTGCACATTTTGGTAAATTGGAAAAAACTGGATGTGCTGTTCTTAAACCGGATAGTAAATGTGATAAAGCTGCGTGAGAAATACGATGGGTGACAGCCCATTGTACTAAAAATGTCTTGAAATCATCGTTTTCTTTCTCCGAATAACTTTCTTTTTCCGCTGTTATAAAGACTCGATGTAAAAATTCATTGTTCAAAGAAATATCAGATCCAAAAGTATTCGTTTCATCGGACAATGATAAACTCAATGTTTCTTGTACATTTTCGGAAACGACGTTATTAAAATTGACATGTACAGTTTCATCGGACAATGGTGAACTTAATGTTTCTTGCACATTTTGGGAAACAACATTATTAAAATTGACATGTACAGTTTCATCGGACAATGGTGAACTTAATGTTTCTTGTACATTTTCGAAAACAACATTATTAAAATTGACATGTACAATCTCGTCTGCATGATCATTATCCGAGGCAGAATTATTTGAAGTTACATCTAAATTTCAGGCTGTAGATTTTTCATTAAAAGCTATTGAAAATAAAGCACTTTCTTCCTTAATTAATTTTCGGCGATACCTTGATGAAATAAGCAATTTACGCTTTGGCATGATTATATGTATATATATTCTAATATTTTTATATAATATATTTATGCATGCACAAATATATACATATAAAATATATATATTGTAATTAAATCAAAAATAATTTTTAATGAATATTGTATACTTAATTTGTTTTTTTCTTCGGTAGTCCTTACTGTCCAATACTACATACGTTGCCAATTATATTGTCACTGACCACAGAAAAAGTACGCCTGTAACACTGTCAATACACAAGGAAATGGAATTATTTCTCGATGCTGAAAAAATAAATTACAATGACATGAAGGTGAAGTACATGGCATATACATATATGTATATATATATGTATGTGTGTGTGTATATATATATATATATATATAACATACCTGCCGCAATACTTGAAATTTATGGCTGCGTTTCAAAATTCGTTGCCAGCGCTAAGGACTGCCGCACACAAAATTTCATAACAGTAACCGTAAGAAGTAAATTGAAGCCGACGAGCCAATCAGAATATTGGTTTAGGTTACGTGATCTAACGGAAATGGGGGGGAAAATAACAGTAAACTTATCCACAACCTCGCAACATGGCGAGTTTCAACCGGTTGAAATTCGTCATATTTGCGAGTAATTGCGAGGTTATAGATAAGTTTAGGCTCTCTCTCTCTCTCTCTCTCTCTCTCTCTCTCTCTCTCTCTCTCTCTCTTTCT
>NW_017277687.1:27457-30195 GCF_001594065.2 Cyphomyrmex costatus
TAGCATGTATCCAATCGAACCGTGTTCAATCGTGTGCAAAGTAACGACAAAAGTAACTGTAAATTTCGTTACCGTTACCCAAAAAATGTAACTCGTTACCGTTACAGTTACCAAAAAAAGAAAGTAACGCAGTTACCAGTAAAGTTACCAAAAAAATAACTTGTAACTGTAACTTCGTTACAAGTAACAAGTTACTTCCATTCCCTGAATATATTTAATATTTGTCTATTAGAGCTGTATAGTTTATCTATATAGTTCATTTCGTCATTTTGAATTATATATATATATATATACTTATATATTATGTGTTATATTTTAACCTTTATATATCATATTTATGAAGTTATTTGAAAAAATATTAATTTACTGATAAAATTTAAATATATTGATTAATCTATCTAATGGACGTCCATCGTGGATTGACAGTGGATCATCCACAGATCATCCATTATATATCTCTAATGGACGTCTAACTAACTTCCATCGTGGATGTAGATGTCGCATGGAGCTATGGAGGTCATGTGGACGTCTAATGGATAATGTGTTCTGTGTGGGATGTGTTACTTTAATAATTACATTTATATACTTCCTATTACTTATATCTATTATATTATGCGTTAGAATATACTATTAGGTATTAATTAATATATTATAAGTTCTATGCGTGAATTATCGCGCTCTCCTTCTGTGCCAACCTTTATCACGTATTCCTCTTTGTGCGGATCTTCGTCCGCTAGGCTTCCTTCATCAGCGCGAGTTATCGCGTCGTCCTCTTTGTGCGGATCTTCGCTGCACTACCCCTTCCTTAGCGGTCCCCACTTTCGCCGCCTCCTTTCTCAGCGATCCCCTCCAGTAGGCCTCTTGCGCTCTCTTCTTTATGCGGATCTTCGCCGCCAGCTCCTCAGTTCAACTCCGGATCTCTTACTGTCAAGACGTGTTCAAGTGTAGCCGTCAATCCTTGCTTAGTGCATATTCTCACTCCGAGTTACTCCGCTTCATCAGAGGCGACAAATTCCTTTCAATATCCAACTCCATTTTCTTTATTCAATGCTAATTTAACAATTAATTTTATCTTACGCATTACACTGTAAGTGACTATATTACGAGTTAATATAAATTTTATATTCGATACAATTGTTAATCAACTATTATTACTTACAATTACCTAATTCTATTGAATACAATTTATTTTCACCATTGATAATCATCGTTAATTAACATTAACATTTATATTACGATATTACCAAAGAATTATTTGATAACTAACTCTCATACTTTATTGTTCAATTGCGTCTAATACTTTTGTACTTTTATATGAAAATATATCAATTTAATTAACTATTAATTAACCTTTGAAGATTCATTTATTACAACATATAATCCTATTCTTTGTCCGTATCGAACCTGTCAGTGCGCGTTCGTGAGATAAGCGCGCGTTATCTGCGGCCGTAACATCAACATCGCAGCCAGCCACTTTATCTGCTGTCGCCCGGGATCTGTCGACCGCATTTCAGCCTGGTGATGTCAGCCTACTACGGACAAAGAGCCTACATACCCAGTGTACTATTAACCAAGTAAGTTTATCAAAAGGTTAGTGAAAAACTTTAGTACTATAACAGCGCGACACCGCGTATCGTATTTTAGTGAGGTTTATACCTTTATTCAATCATATGATATATTCTTTCAAGATCATATAATGACATTAATTTTACACTACTTAATTTTAAATTATTGATACTTTATACGAGGATATTTATATTTTACTGACTTTTCAAAATACGTTGACCGCTCGCAACGTTCTCTAGTGTCCTCTTATATGCGTTGACCGCTCGCAACGCACTATAATCATTTTAGTTATTTTGGAGCTCTACTTATGAAATATATATATATTAAAATTAAATAGAATAAGAATTTTAATTTTATATGCCTGACTTAACCCTTTAACGCCCAAATGTACAAATTTTCTTCATGAAGTTTGACACAATATTTTAGCATTAAAACTGTGTAGGAAAAATTCTGCGATAGCCATTTCTTATTGGCCAAGGACCGCTCTTTCCAATGGTGCATGCCAAAATTGTTTAAAGTTTCAAATAAAAAAGTTATACTCTTTTTTTTAAAAATACTGTTGCGCCGCTACGGCCTGCTCAATTTTATTTTCAGAGAGCGTGTGACCGCAGCAGTTTGTGGTAGGATAATTTGTTGGAGAGACAGGAAATTCCAGGAAAATTTATTATTATTAATTAAGCTTATAACTGACGCTGAGAGCATTGAATGAATTTATATAATTAACTTAAATAATCGCGTGGCAAAAGATTTGTAGCTATAACGCTGCGAGCGGTCAACGTATGTAGCCGATCATTTAATCAATTACTATCAATTAAATAACCGTTAAAGTATTATAAGAGATTACGAGTAATTATTAAATAATTATTGAAGGAATTATATTTCGTTAATAAAAATCGCTATAATGTAGTTAACTAATGGAAGAATATAAAATAATTAATAATGAATAATGATTATCGATACTATAATATATAATTAATAACGATTAATAATATATCGATAATATAGAATATAAATTAATAAAATGATCTTATTTGAGACACCGAGTGTATTAAAGTACGTTAGAGACAAAGGATTACGTCACTGCGATGAGCGCATCGCATACCGCGAGTTGTTTATTGAACGCGCTCGGACCGGCAAGAGATAAGGCGCGGAATGTGTAAGCAAGCGGCGCG
>NW_017277687.1:31808-42725 GCF_001594065.2 Cyphomyrmex costatus
ATCTGGAGACTAACTAACTGAGGCACGGAGCGTCGCTCCGCATGTAAGCTCTGCATAAGGAATCATTGGAGTGGGAGTAGTGGGAGAGTAGGGTTGCTGTGCGAAGATCGGCACAAAGCGGAGAGGCCGATAGCTAGAGTAGTGGGGTAGAGCTGAACAGTACGAAGAGCAGCACAAAGAGGAGAGGCCGATAACTCTCGCTTAGGATGCGGTGAATATCTTAGGATGCACTGAGGAAACTTAGGATGCGGTGAACATCTTAGGATGCACTGAGGAAACTTAGGATGCTTAATACACATACATATATATATAATCGCGAGTACTTAGCCGCGATTAACGCAAGACTTATATGCTAGGCTTCTTATAATGATGCGCATAATGACTTAATTAATACAAAGAATATAATGCAATAAAGTTATGAAGATTAATTAACTCTATGTAAAAGAAAAATATATATCGGAGGGATATAACACCCCCCCCCTTAAAATAGAATGTTGCTAAATGGGAACATTCTAGTTACTAGTTACTATTTGACATATTAGTGTCTAAATATTTTCTCAGGTCTGTATAGGTATAGGTTTTGTACAATGCAGGTGCTGGTTGTTTTTCTTTAATTTTACTTATAACTACGTTTGGGTGGGCATGGCTGGGGTGCTGAGTTTCTGGTGAAGAATGGGAAGTCGAGGGCTTATCTTCGGGTGTCGAAAAGGGAGCCGAAGGACCTAATGCTTCCTCTGGCGTTTCTGCGTGTGTATCCTCCTGTGGTTTAGGGTCTGTTCTTCGTCCTAGGTGTAACAGTAGGTGGGTGACGGAGTTCCATACTGCTCCGATAAGATGTAGGCTCCAGCCGTACATGGTATGGAGGGCATAACCATGGATCAGTGTATCGATCACTAGTTTGACAACCCTTATAATAATAAAAATGGCAAGGACTCCGGCGCTAGCAGAGCCAAACGTGACAAAGCCTTTCCACACTCGTTTTCCTGCCGAGTCTGCTATTCGATTTAGGGAATCTTCATCGAGGAGATTCGATAACGAGATGCTGCCTGCTGGAATCTCATTGCCCATTGCACCTCGGGCTAGGGTGTTGACTATAGATGGGCGCTCCACTGGAAACATAATGTGAGCACGGAGCCTGTCCAAGTCGTCCGTACTGTAGATTCCGCTAGTTGCTAAAGAAAATGAACTGGTGTAATGCCAAGTTGGATGCGACATTGGTTGGATGATTGTGGGAGCGATAACTTCCACTGGTTTTGGAGTTAAACGAAACCAAATGCCGTGTAATTTATACATAACTGGTAAGAGATGATTACAATCGCGGATGGTTCCAGTTTTTGTTAATATTCGCGTCCGCGGTTGTAGAAAGAATGAGGCATTTGCGTGAGTTACTGGTAGTTCTGTGTAACAATGTTCAGCTTGGCGGAGTTTACACTCTACCGGAATGCACTTCACTAAATGGAGAGCTTCTCCTGATAGCACTGCGGTGTAACCGGGTTCGCGCATAATGCGATACGCGGTTTCGTCCGGGGCGATACTCGCCAAAGTTAGAGCGTTTTGTAACACTTGTTTTTCAAGCGCGCACTTTTGCTCCATAAGATTTCTGTATAATTGAGTTAACTGTTTCTTTATATGCTTCTCGACGTACACAAATTTAGAATTTACGTAGAGAAGAATGTCTAGATTGTCCACCGTTATTTTGCTTCGTGTCTTGAAAGTTCTTCCTTTTTGCGTCTGCAAGATGAAGAGTTTTGGGTGTTCCGTTTGCGAAAGCTTATAGCCGCAAACATCCATGTCTACTGTCTTTGTTAGAGCAAATGTAGTTTCCTGGGTAGTTACGGTGTACACGGTTGGAGTAGAATAGTTGGCTTGAGGAACTAGTCGGGTAGCCAATCCTTCATATAAGATGTCGTATTGGTCGAAGTGACAATTATCTATCGCTATAGGCGACCAATAAGTTTCCGAGCCGTAGGCATCGATACAATATTTGCTTGAAGTTTTACAGAACGTGCCTGATGGCATCACGACGTGACCTAGTTTCCTTTTCACTGAAAGTTCGAGTGTTTTTAAAGTAATTTTAATAGTTGCTTGCACTATCACATTGTCCCATGAACCATAACTGTCTGCATACTGGGCTCCAGAACATTTGCCATCCACTGTCGCTGTACCGGCTAACGTTGCACTTCTGTAGTTCGTGGCGTTAGGCTTAATTAAGTCCATTACTGCATTGCCGATTTTCAGAACTCCCGTTTCGTGAAGTCTTCGACAAGAATGCTCACCTATTTCCTGGAAGTATTCTCTTTGTCCGTTGTGAACCACAGATATATGGGAGTCCCACAATAATGAAGTACACGATTCACTTCGATTTTGCATTGTAATGCCGGTACTTTGTCGTAGTCCGACATTTGCATCAGTTGTATGTAAACTTCCTCTTCTCGGGGTTCCACATCCTCGAGATCGCAATTTCCGACGTCCATAAGTGAAAGTGTACAGATATTGAAGCCATCTCCGGTGGTCGTACCGCAGTCGTAGCCGATCAGGCCATAAACCGAGGGGACGAGAAAGATGATGGTGATCACAGGATGCATGTTGCTAATTATCTGAGTCTTCACTGTCGGTCTGAGCCTCCGATGACCGAGTTTCCAATGGTGGGGGAGACGGAGGGTCTTCCCTTGAAGGCACCGGCTTCAACTTGTCGGCGTGCACTACCTTTGACACTTTATAGTTTACTTTTATCCGCACATTGTTATTGTTTAACACTTCGATTATTTTATAGGGGCCTATATACTGGTCCCCTAGCTTGTCTGTCGGCTCCTTAAGTAAATATACACTGTCGCCTTCTCGGAATACATGCGGGTTTATTTTCTTATCGTAATACGTCTTAGATCTATTTTTCGCTGCGATTAAATATTTACGAGCTAGGTCCTGCACATATCTTATTCTATCGGTTAGATTAAGGAAATAGTTAGTATAACTTTCATTTGTTTGTTCAATTATTGTTCTCTCGCTTGCAGGAGTTCTGGCTAATCTACCAAAAATTAACTCATGAGGTGTATAACGAGTACCCTCATGTACACTTGTATTATACGAGAAACAAGCTAAGTTTAAATGATTGTCCCAGTCGTGTCTGTTTTTAATAGCTTGCTTCAGGTATTCCCACAACACGTGATGCGAGCGTTCTATCGAACCGTTCGCCTGTGGGCGGTAGGCGGTCGTCTGATATTTCTTAATCCTAAATCGTTTTGCGATTGCTTTCATTAGACTATTAAGGAAGTGACTTCCTTGATCTGTGAGCAAAGCCTTTGGCGCTCCGTAAATACATATAAAATTATTAATGAAAGCATCCGCTACACTTATTGCCCCAGCATTAGATAAAGGGATTGCCAGCGAATATTTAGTTAGAAGGTCTTGGATGGTTAAAATATATGAATTGCCTTTTTCCGACATGGGGAGAGGCCCCATGATATCCATAGAAATTTTGTCAAATCCCGCTCCGGGAGTATCTGTCAAAATCATCGGCTGTTTCACCTTTCTTCGAACTAACTTCTTGGTCTGGCAATCTCTGCAAGATTGTATAAATGATTGGACATGCTTTTTCATCCTTGGCCAATAATAGGTATTTTTAATTCTTTTATAAGTTTTACTAATTCCCTTATGTCCACCAATGGCTGACGAGTGATTCTCGCGTATTATACCGTCGCGCTCGTCGGGCATAGGTGTGATTATTAAATTTTCGCAAACTGTAATTGAAACGGATACATTATATAATATTTTTCTTAATCTATCATAAGTATATTCCCACGGAACGTCGTCAATGTCACCTTTGCTTATAGAAAACGTTTCAATTCCTAATTCAGTTATTACGTCTAATAAAGAATATATTGCTTCTTCAATTGTTTCTCTTTCTGTTAATTCCGAGACACGCGTCTTAATGGCTAATGTAATAATATTTCTTTTCTTGTATGGGTGCGGTCGTGCGCGGGCAAAGGTAGCATCCTTGACGTTTGGTAGGAGACCGTGCTTATCGAGTATTCTTGCTCCTTCATCACAAGGGTCTCCCCGCTGGGAGATGAAGACAACAAGATTGTCCTTACGGGACAGAAAGTTATTTTGAACTACTTTAAATTGTACGTGTAAATTTTTATCGAAAGTAAAAGGTACATTAGGATTGTCATATAAATTTTCTTCTATATCGCTCTCGTTGGGAACATTATCAAATTCTGAATCGCTGTTAGGTACATTGGTTTCGACATCACTACTATCATCATCACTAGCATTATCTGTATTAATATTAATATCAGCGAGGGCTTCTATATCGTTTGATGTGTTCTTAGTATTTTCATTAAGAGATATGCTCGGATCCACTGATGGTTCCGGCAATGGCAATGATTTTTGTACTTCGTCATCAATAGTGATACCTTTCATTTCCTTATTTAAGTCGCATCGCGGCGGTTTCTTTGGTTTTTTGACTGGACTTGGCCCTGCTCGAAACAAACAGTCGTTGTCCGAACTTATGGATTCTAATGTCATATTCTTAAGGTCTATAGGGTGCATTGCTTCGCACGGTGGGTTTCTTGACAAGGCGTCCGCGTTACAATTAGTTTTACCCGCTTTGTATAATATCTTGTAGTCGTATTCGGCAAGCTTAAGTCGCCATCGAATAAGGCGCGAGGATGGATCCTTTACGGAATGCATCCATTCTAAAGGCTTGTGATCGGTTAAGATAGTAAACGTATTTCCATATAAGTATGGCCGAAAATGATTTATACAGTATATAATCGCGAGAGATTCTTTTTCTATTGTCGCATAGTTTTGTTCCGCTGTATTGAGTAGTCGCGATGCATACGCGATCGGTCTATCCTATAATTCCCTGACTGAGGATACCTCCTATTGCAAAACCCGACGCGTCAGTTGTCAGTAAGAACGGTTGCGTGAAATCTGGGTGTTGCAGTAGCGGCTCTGAACACAACTGAAGCTTTAAATTTTCGAATGCCTCTTCCTGAGGCTCGTTCCATGCGAATGGTACGTCTTTCTTTAATAGAGAGGCCAGTGGCTTAGATACTTTGGAGAAATTATTAATAAAACGGCGATAGTAACCGGCGAGACCTAGAAATTGTTTTATATTCTTCGCGTTTCTTGGTCGCGGGAATTTCTCTACTGCCTCTATTTTCCTAGGATCCGGTTTAACTCCTGCTTCACTAATCACATGTCCCAAATACGAGACTTCCTTCCGAAGGAATTCGCACTTGTCGGGCTGAAATTTAAGATTTGCGGTTCTCAATCGTTCTGCTAACTTATTAAATTTACAACAATGTTCCTTAAGGCTACTAGCGTAAATCACGATGTCGTCAAGATAAACGAAAAGTTCTAATCCCTGCAAACCGCTTAAAATTCTATCCATAAGTCGTTGAAAAGTCGCGGGCGCATTCTTCAGACCGAAAGGCATACGAGCGAATTCGTAATGCCCGTACGGAGTTGAAAATGCGGTTTTTGGTGCGTCGGCCTCTGACATCGGAATTTGATGGAACCCTGATGCTAAATCAAATACACTAAAGTATTTCGCACTACCTAATTGATCAAGGATTTCTGTAATGTTGGGTAGCGGATACGCGTCCCCAAGAGTCTTTTCATTTAAGGCTCTAAAATCGATAACTAGCCTCCATCGTTTATTCCCTTTAGAGTCGGCTTTCTTTGGCACGATCCAAAGTGGCGAATTGTAAGGCGAGGTTGATTCTTTTATTATATTCTTATCTAACATATCTCCTACTTGTCGATTGATTTCTTCTTTGTGAATTGGAGGGAAACGATACTGCTTTGTATTGACGGGACGGTCGTCCGTAGTAATTATTTTATGTTGGATAGCGTTTGTATGGCTCAAGTCTTCATGAGCGAGTTGGAAGAGGTCTGTGTTTCTTTCGATGAGTTGTTGAACATGTGTTGATTCCTTAGGATTCAAGTGCTCTAAGCGTAATAAATCTTGAACCTGTTTTATCCTTTCCTCCCGACTTAGAATATTGACTATATTAACTGACGTGTCGCATTCCGCTAAGGTTGCGCGATTCACTGAAGGTATCGGCCCTTTCCTAGAAAATGACTCGATTTCCTGCAACGCCACATAAGGCACTAGTATCTCTTTATCCTCTTCCGTAGTATTAATAGCCTTTGTAAATACGCCTTTCCATTGACGTGGGACACTACCGCGTTCCCTAGAAGAATGCCCTCACACACATCGAGTGGTGGGACGTATCCGAACTTTAACCGCGTGTTTCTAACCCTAAGGTAGGCAACGACTTTTGATCTCGCGGGTATAATCAAGACTTCACTTGATACAAATGGGAATTTGTTTCTTCTCCATTCAAGAAAATTGTGTTCTAAATTAATTGTCGAAACTTTCTGCAAAAAGGCAGATCCTAAGAGACCTTCTTGCGGTATTGGAAAATCATCTGCGACGACATAAAACTTGACAGGATGTCCACTAACCGATATTTCAATTGACCCTAAGGTTTCTAATTTACCGTCAGTGATTCCCGTGAGATATAACGTATCCTTATTATTAATTATTGTATTTGTGTTTAAATTCCTATGCTTAATTACGTTGGGAGCTGCTCCCGTGTCTATCATAAAACTAATTGGCTTCCGCAAGCCTGTCGACGATATTAATACGGTAGGCGACTGGAGAAACTCGTCTGGATTTAACGAGGTTATTCTATGTTCGATGATTCGTCGGTTGTTTGCTTCTCCACGTTGACCGGGTTCACGGGGCGCGTTAGCTTTCGAGCGTTCTCCATCGGGGCCGCGTCCCGGATTCCCGATGGGCCTGGCAAGTTTCCCTGCATATTATTTCGAAATTTATTATTATTATACTCGCGGGTTCTACATTCTTTGATGGTATGGCCAGGTCTTTTGCAATAGTGACACGTCTTCGTCACTACTTGTCGTTGCGCGTTGCGCGTATCTTGATATGAGTCACGAATGTTATTGTTGCGCGGTCTCATTATCGGTGGTGAGGAATTTAATTGTTGAACGTCCGGCCGTCGTGTTGTATTAACGTGATAATTATCATGAAGCGCTCTTTGGTATGCCGGTGGTGCGTCAAAGCGTCTCGAATTGTTTACGCCTGTTGGGTACCGAGAATTATTTATGCCCGCTGAGTACCGAGAATCTCTTTCATTGTCGGGGCGATGTCGTATATCACGTCCTGACTCGCGTTGTTTATCTAACTCCCGACGCTTCGAAATTGTTTTTGCGGCGGCGAATGCCGAAGTATGACTCATTCGCGCCTCTGATCCCATCTGAATTCTATACTCAAAAGGGAGACCGTCAATAAATGAGCGAGTGGTGAGATCATCTATTTGCGATGTGAAATATGGATCAAGATATCGCTTTTCCCGTCTTTCCATATCGAGTATTGCGGTGTGCAAATCTTTCACGCGAGAAATGTAATCTAAAACGTGTTCACGTGGTTTTAAAAATATCGTGCTTAATTCTCCGCGATACTGATCTATCGTTTTCGGAGAACCGAATGCTCCTGTGAGTAGATCTATTAGATCATAAATTGACTCACACGGCTCGTCCTCTACAGCGTAATATGCTCGATTGCCTAACTTATTAATTATGAGTTTAGTTAAATCTCGCTCTGCGTTAGGTGGTACTATTTCTTTTGCCCGACGGCAAGCGCGAATAAAACGGGACAATGGAATATTGTAACCGTCATAGTACGGAATCGATTCCGTTACCTCTCGGAATGATATTTTTATTTTAGAGATGTCGCTTAGCTGTTCTGGACCTTGCGAACGTCTCATATTGTAATCATCTCTATATCTAGATTCTGCGCTTAAATTAAGTAGATTATTTAGTGGTTGTGTTGCCGCTTCATGTTTGTCTAAATCTAAGTCGCGTTCGCGTTCACGATTTTCTAGATCTAGTTCTCGCCTAGAGGCTTCTCGATCGAAATATTCGCGATCTCTCTCTAACTTTTGTCGCGACGCCTCTATTTTCTCCATTTCTTCTCGCAGCGTAATTTCATGCGTTTTTAATCTTTGTTCCCGGCTGCGTATGGCTTGCTCAATTCTCTCTAACTCGTATTCGCGCGTCTCTAAGGAAGCAGCGCGAGCTTCACCCTTTTCAGTGTCTACGGCCGCATCGGCCTGGGCCTTACTGTGGCTTCTAGTAGTCATTTTATTTTATTTTACATATATCGTTCGTGTACTAATTGTTCACGTACCGCTATCCTCCAATTCTCTGTTGCTGGACTGCGGATGAGATTCTTGCGTATTACTAGGGTACCGTAATTTGTCCGTCTGTCATGTGCGTGAGCTAAAACTTGAGTTAGGCACCAATTGCAGAGTCCGCGAGCTACTGGAATGGAGTGTGTCAGTATTGATTCACACATATAACATTTTTCGTCTACGAGGTCTTCTCCGACAATGCAATAATGTTGGATTTCTCGTGTAAAGAAAAGGCGGTTACATGACGGAACATAGTTAGAATAACAGTCTGTACATATACGTTGTCCGATTCTATTTTCATAAGCAAGGAGCACGACGCATCGGGAAGGGAGCGTTGCAAAAGGAAAAATAATACTTCCCATTAATATTATTATAAATCTAATAAAGTGTGATTTTCTTAATACTCAACTTCCTCGATGTTCGCGGGGTTACGAAATTCGTACTGCTGTATGAGAAGAGCAATATTATTACTCGAGAGTTCGTTATATCCTGCGCATATTAAATTTACACAATGATACAGACACCAGTTGCAATCGCAATATATTATTGAACTTGAGTGTGTTACTATTACTGAGCAATGTTCGCACTCTTCTTCGACAAAAAGATTTCCAACTACTAGATAATGTCGTACTACACGATTGAACTGATAGTAATTATTTACTGGGATAAGTCTTCTAAAACGTTCGGTACACAATATTTGATCGAATGGACCTTCATAATATAAAGATAAAATGCAGCGAGAATTATGGAAAAGTAATGGTAAATCAAGATCCGGCGATGAAGGATTAATATTGATCGGGTTTCTCGAAGACATTCTAAATTTAATCTGAAGCGGAAATTATGTGCGTTACGCCTGTTAAGCCCATTGGTATTTGCAGTTCGTAGTGGTGCACGATTACGGTATTATTTTGATTCCAAAGGTGTCGTCGTTCTCCGAAAATGTGACTGGTGTGTTGGTTCAAGCACCAGCTGCAGTCACCACGAGTGGCCGGATTTGCCTCCGCTAAAACTATTGTGCAAATGTAGCAATCAATTTCGTCAACGGGTTCGCCAAGCATGTAATAATGTTTAATTATTCGCGTCCAAAATCTTTGAAAATGGTGTGGTATAAATGATGCAAAGCAATCAGGGCAAAGATGTTGAGAATGATTATTTTGATAAATTACAGATATTACGCAGTTTGATAGGGAGGTTGGCGCGGGACGATGATGACGATTCACTATCGCGTTAACTGAAGACATTACACTAACACGTATGCGTAGACTTGATAATACCTGCTTAAAAATTAATGTTTCCTGACGTATCTTTCAATTTATTTAAAATTTATTTTATTGAACTTAAGAAATATTACTATTTTACCTTTCGTTGGGAATATCATACATAGTTCACGGAAAATTCTCGATTCGAAGTTCCTTCCTTGGTCGGTGTGCACCTCCAAAGGAACTCCATGCCTAGAAATAACTTGATTTAAAAATGTCTCCGCAATAACTTTGGATCTGACATTTCTTAAAGGGAAAACTTCCACCCATTTAGTGAAGCAATCAACAACGACTAATAAATACCTGTTTCCGGAAGAAGACACAGGTAACGGTCCAAGAATATCTAACTGAATTCTTTCGAAAGGAGAGCCCACGTTGTATATCTGTAATGGAGACTTTCCTTTTCCACTCGGGCCTCTTCTTGATGTACAAATCTTACAAGTTCTGCACCACTCTTCAACATCTTGCTTGCACGTTGCCCAGTAAAATCGCTTTCGTACTTTGTCCAGTGTTTTATTAATTCCAAAATGTCCCCCAGTGGGAGAATTGTGCGCCTCCTCCAAGATTTGCTTCACCTGACTTCTAGGCACCATTAATTGTAACACGGTCTTCCTCAAATTAGGAGCTTCCCATCGCTTAAAGAGGATACCATCTTTTACTTCAAGGGAATCCCAGTAGGACCAATAAACTTTAGTAGACACGTCCTTTGCCGATACCTCCTGCCAAAGAGGACGTTCCTCTCCTGCCTCTTTCTTGGAAAGAAATAGCGAAATACCCGGATCTTCCATCTGCTCCTTTCGCCAGATCTCAGAATTCTTCTCAACCAGGACTATGCGTCCAACGGAATCCTCCTGCTTTACGGCAACTTTCAACTCTACTTTAGCACAATAATTACACTGTTCATTCACGCAAGGACGTCTTGATAACCCGTCCGCATTCTTATGAGAGAGACTCTTACGATAAGCTATTACAAAATCGTATTGTTGTAATCTCTCTACCCACCGCGCCAACTGACCCTCTAAGTCTTTGAAGGACATTAACCAACTAAGTGAAACATGATCCGTACGAACTGAAAACTTCCGTCGTCCATACAGATAATGATGAAAAGCTTTAACTGACTGTACAATAGCCAGAAGTTCTCGTCGCGTTACACAATAATTTCTCTCGGCTTTATTTAAAACACGACTAAAATATGCGATGACCCTTGCCTCTCCATCCTGATTTTGTGAAAGAACCGCCCCGATTCCTTGATTTGATGCATCCGTATCAAGAATAAACTCCCCTTCCATTTTAGGAAAGGCAAGAACCGGTGAAGAGATCAGAATTCGTTTCAAAATGTCGAACGAACTCTGATGCCTCTCCTCCCAAACGAACTTGGACTGATTCTCAGTCAAAGCATACAATGGCTTTGCTAGAGAAGAAAATCCTTTAAC
>NW_017277687.1:43438-45567 GCF_001594065.2 Cyphomyrmex costatus
AGATATAACGAGTAATAAGTTTAAAGTGAATATTGTAATTAATCGTGAATCGCAATAAGGTGATAGGATGTGCGAGTGATAGATAAAACGCGAGTAAAGAAAAACCTCGAGCGGAACACGAAGCGCTTTCGAATGAGCAAACAAAACGTGTAGGCGACAAGACGCGTATTATCTTTGTAAACGGAGGACACGGCAAGAGCCTATTATTCTTAGATATAATGATATATGACGATGTATTAGAATGATTGTACTATGCACTTGAGATGTGAATTATTTTAAATACATTTATATGGTTCATTTATTAAAGTGAGTTGTGATACGTATTTATTGAAATCTCTGCATTTTCCTATCTCCCGCGAAATTACGGTGAGCTCAAAGAGAGAGAGTCGGTAACATTCAATTAAGAGGAAGCGGGCGACCTTCACATAAAAGCGAGGACGGTTAATTCTTTCGAATCACCTTCGTCTTTGGCGGGTCAAAAGACGTGGCGACCGGACAATGGGAACGAACGAATAGCCGGGCTTGTCGAACAGACCGGTGTTCGGTTACAGATGTATTAGCGACGGGAGCTGAGAAATCAGTTAGGTAACAAGAGTTACGAAACGAATCTGCCGTGGTTCAATCTCGAGCCGAAAGGGCTGTAACAACGAGAGCACGTTAAATGGGGAGGGTTTTCTACGTTGACACGGTCGTAGCGCGATAAATAGATGTTAACTGAGACTAAATTAATGCATGGTAAAGATAAACTTATCAAATGGCGACAACGAATGACCGATGTTGATTTAGAAACACTTTTCCAAATGGCGACCGTGACAGGACTACGTCGTTTTATGTCGTTACGGAGGTAGAGATCATAAAAGGAAAACGTTCGAAAGGATTAAACGTAACCACGGATCGCTTGAATAATTTCTGGGGTATCGTCCACGAAAGGCCAACGTCGCGTCACGACGCTGTTGGTACGAGGAGCGATCGGTGAAAAAGCGTTAAACGTGGAAAGTGTGTGTGGCGAAATTGAAATTTTCGAGTTTTCTTTTCTCGCGACAGAGAAAAGATTCTTGCGAGCGTTAAAAGTCGTCGAATTTTTCTTCCAATATAGGAAAAGTTGTCACGAGAGTCGAGGAATCGTAAAAAATTTTTTTTCTTTCTTCGGGATAGGAGGGAGAAAGATTCGAGCGATGATACGATCGATAAGATACCGATTCTATCGAACGGCGGAATTTCATGAATACATAATCGTACATGTGTACACGGTGACGATACAATTTGAGGGAAATATTATCGGTAATTGTTACATAGATGAGGAAATTATTGCGAGAAGATCGGAGAGATATAAATGCGAACAAAAGTAGAGACATGATAGGAATTTGTAAAGATAGCGGAATAATATTATCAGTAAGAAACATAGGACTAAACACCGTACATAAAGAGCATGTAGGAATTCGTGCGAAAATATACAGAAGACAAGGTCGTAGCGCGTAAACAGCGTGCTGAAGAAGTTGAAAAACGATAAATGCGAATATTAGGAAGTCTATGCGAAAGCGTGGTCACACAGCGGTTATAGGTAGTTATAAATATACGAAAATATGTATCGCGAGGAATGTATGAAACACGAATGTAAATAAAGTCGAAAGTGCCAGATCTGTTGTTAAAGCAATTTCAAGGACACGTTAAGCAATTCCGATAGCGAATGAACATAAATAACGAGTGAATTTATATTGCGAAAAGAGAATAATGTATTAAGTGGAAATTTGAATTAGCGTAAGCGTGAAAGGTGTTTAACGGAGAGAATTGCGCGAAGCGTTGCGTTGAAAATAAGTATAGGAGAATAAAGATTTTGAATTTAGATTATAATGCCGACACATAGATCGCCTTCGAAACAATCATTGTTACGAAGTGGTAGGGTGCGTGAAGTAGCATCAGACCCGAGCATTTCCAGAACAATGGAGGAAGAGGAGAATCTGATGAGCGGTAGTAGTGAACAATTGAACGCGGGAGCGCGAAATTTGATAGTTGCGACGAACGAAACGAGGTTGGATCCGTCGAGCGCGCCGATGAGCACGCTCGTAACGCAAATGACGGAAATCGAAACCATTGTAAGAGACTGCGAGAACGTGGCGATAGACACGATG
>NW_017277688.1:0-1196 GCF_001594065.2 Cyphomyrmex costatus
GCATGAAGAAAAAAAATCGATTTTTTAATATTGGGGGGCCAGCGTCACACGGGTTGCAATACAGCTATACCACAGTTTGAGCCACTCCTCCATACATCGTTTGTAGACTGATTGAGATATGGCCTTCAGCTCTTTCAGCGAATTTTCTTTATTTATGGCCTTAATTGACTCAAAACGCCTTCCTCAAAGTGGTAATTTTAACTTCGGGAACAGGAAAAAGTCACATGGGACTATATCAGTTGAGTGCGATGCTTGGTCAATGACATTCGTTGAATTTTTGACCAAAAACTCTTGTATAACGATGGCTTTGTGTGATGGTGCATTATCCTACAGGGTTGCCAAATGACTCTGGATTTTATCGCCACCAATGAAGCTTTTTATAGCCAAAAATCACGATTTTTATTAGTGAATTTTCACCATAATATCGCTATGAGACGGAGCTTCTCGTAGGCAAAAATCATTTTGTGGATAAATTTTCGCCATAACATCGTTAAAAAAATAATTTGTTATTCTTATTAACAAAACCGAAAAATTTTAGAAATTTTTATTTAAATTAGATTATGCTAGGCTGTAATCATATAACTTTTTCCTGAAGTGAAAACGTGAAAAGTAAAAATGTTTATGTATGTATGTAATATGTATTTACAGATGTAAATAGTACCGGTAAAAGTTGATAAATCGAAAATTCGTACGATAAGTTTTGTGATCGAATGAATAAAACTATGAATTCGAGAGGATTCATTTGACAAATTCGGCATTTGGCTGTGAAACGTTTTGGAAACTTTTTATATGCTCTATATTTCGAGAAACATATTGAAGTTTATTCTGTTAAAATTTCAAAGAAAAATATTCATATTTGACTGTGAGATATAACGAGTTGAACACAAAAATCTATCGAAATTTAGTATTAGTAATTTTTATACTGCGCTTTTTATTTTATTTAATTTCGAGCGCTGTACGAAGTGATTATATCATCTACCTCGCTTAATCTCGCAGTCGATAATATTTTTCTTGAAGATTTACTGAGTACAGTACCTTCCCTAAAAATAAAGCATAACCATTAAATATAATGAAAAATTCCGCAAAGAAAAATACTCACGAAAATTGCAACGATGATAAAATCGATGGTGGCAGTGGTAGGCGCACAGGTTTCAAATCATATATCTTTAAATGGGCTTAAATAGGAATCTGTATAA
>NW_017277689.1:0-574 GCF_001594065.2 Cyphomyrmex costatus
GCGGTGCGCGAGTACTTCGCGATGGGTCGACACGCCGACGTCGATTGCTTCTATCTCTGTCAGGCGTACGCGAGGATACCCAAACGTTCGAGCAGGACGGTACCAACCTGAGACACGTTTACAACGATCACGTGAACACCGACATGTCGTACGACGCGTTTCGCGCGCTGTGTCGCGAGTGTTGGCGACACAGGTACGGATTCGTAGTGATAGACAAGGACAGTGCGATCGCAAACGGCAGATACAGAAGAGGATTTAACGAGTTCGCGATACCGTAACGCCGTCATTCGTCGTTCGTACCTCGACCGAGATGGCTAACGAGCGCGAAAAAATCCCGAGGGAGATCGAGCGGACGAGCGAGTCCATCCGCAGGAAGCACCGCGCTCTGAAGACCGGTAGAATCGACGAGGACCGTGCGCTGGACAGGCGTTTCGGGCCTATCGTCGAGCCGTTGCGACGGATCGCCGGTCCCGTCTTGCGCGCAACGAAGACAGAGTCGTATGCCGCTGCTCCTAAACGCAAGAGGGAGGAGGAGGAGGAGGAGGAGGAGGAGGAGGAGGACTTCTTCGTGACT
>NW_017277690.1:0-248 GCF_001594065.2 Cyphomyrmex costatus
GCAGAAAAAAGTTCGCTCTGCCTCGCGAACCGAGATATTAAGTATTAAAGCGAATTTATTTTTGAAGTAATGAATTTCGTAGCTATGACAGATGTACTAACCTACATGGTTATCAACTTTAACGCTTAATATCTCGGTTCGCGAAGCAGAGCGACACTATTTTTTACCAGATTCTTTCGTTTCATGCATGATATAAGTACAAGGGTATGTTATTGCGCATCTAGAAATCACGTGACAAAGAAGTGACC
>NW_017277691.1:0-511 GCF_001594065.2 Cyphomyrmex costatus
TTGTTGAATTGTTTTCGCATATATTGTGTATATTGCAGAATATTGCGATAGAACCAAGGTTCTAGAATATTGCGTTTTAATGCGACCCGGCACGCCAAGTTTTTTCTTCACTATAATCCAGTTGACAATTATAGTCACTTTTGGTCTGTCTTATGTGACTGGCGTAATGAAGAATACACTTGGTCAATTATATTTATCTCATACCTGTTTTTGATCAAGAAGTTCAGTATCTTTTATATGCACTTGGCGTATGTTTTTTTCTTTTTTTAAAAAAAGGTTTTTTATGGGATTTCACTGCTTTTTGTTAATTATGAAAACGTGATAATAATGTAGGAAATTTAAATCCTCTAAAAATAAATACAGATTCTGTTTCTAAAATAGTTACTTTGTAAATTTCTATTTATTTAATATTAAAGATGTACTCGTATTGTATTTATTGACACTTAAATATACTTAATTTTATTTGTACTTAATTTAGATTTGTTCTAAGAAAAATATATACGCGCTCTTT
>NW_017277692.1:0-8300 GCF_001594065.2 Cyphomyrmex costatus
TAATTTAAAATGTAAATTAATATAGGACGTTTTTAGATAATGACTATCCTTTGAAATTTATTTTTGACACGATTAATTTTAGACTCAAAGCGTTTACTAAAGGAAGAACTGTTAAACAATCACAGATTGAATCGGAATCTCAGAATTCGAGCAAAAAACTTTAGTTCACAATACCGTTTTTACCACATATTTCAGACAAATTTAAAAATATCACAAAGGATCTTGACGTAAAACTGGCTTTTTTTAGTTTGAACAAACTTCAATCGTTTATAAGACCGCAAAAAGACACGCTAACGACTATGGAGAGCAGAAATGTGGTATATGAGATTTGTTGTAAGGATTGTGACGCAACATACGTTGGGTAAACGGGCAGAAAGTTTAAGACAAGAATCGCTGAACATCGCAACCAAATCAATAGAACATCATGTACAAAATCTGTTGTTACACAACATAGATTGGAGGGACATGAATTTGATTGGGAAAATGTTAAAATTAAAAATAGTGAGAGATATTTTAAAGAAGATCAGTCGCGGAAATGCTGTATATTGCGTTACAATCTAATAGGTTAAATTTGCAATCGGATACTGAATTTTTACATCACGCGTACGTCAATATTCTACAGAGATTTAAATAACATATGAAACACGCGAGAGCGCTTCTTTACATGACGGTTTCAAGTTTGTTGCTTTCTGTTCTCCTAGCTTGTTATTATTTAGTTTAAGACAAAGTAGCACCGAGCATGTTAAAGGTTGTTCATTACATAGCAATCTGCTATATCGATAAGTCACATAATTTTCTATCGAGACAATATTTTTGAATTTTAATTCTGTTAATTGGAAGATTGATTTGTGCGTATCGTGATTTTGCTTGCTCTTTCCCTTCTGTTGAGTTGCTTCTGGTGAGTTATCACTTTCTTTTCTCATGTACAGCATTTTTATTTGTTTTTCTTGTTTCAATCAGATAATTGTTAAGCGTTGGAATTTGACAAGTGCTGTTATGCTTCCAACCGTCATTGGAAGGGTTAACTGCGAAGGATACCGTTTTTTCGGAGTGATAGAGACAATCAATTTTGACGTTCGTGTTTTTTAATTGAGTAAATTTGCGTTAGCTTGACTCGCTTCCTTGCATATTATCATGAATGTTTGGATTGTGTTCTTTGCGAATTAATACATATTTTTGTAATTTAGTTTTGCTGAAGATGACTGGAATTCAGTCGAAACGTACGAGATTGTATTCTTTAATTTATGGTTTTTTAATACTTATATATATATTTTTGGATAATTAAACATCTCCATATTAACGCATTGTCAACCGCGTAGACATTAATTTACTCTCACTCGCCCTTTTTAATATTTATGATTGTTTGTTTACCGAGAGTCCAATATATACGTTAATATTTTTTAAATTAATATAATTTTTTATACCTTTATTCTTTGTTAAGATTGCAATTTATTATTTTCGCGTTAAAAAAAGCACATTGATAAAATTTACTCGAATTCTTCTCGTCGTATCATGTCGTATACGTAACTGTGCCTTCCTAATGGAGAGAGAGAATCATTGATCGCGTTCTTCCATTCGATGACGAGTCTATCGGGATATAATCTCGATTTCTTGATATTTTGTCGTATGGTCCATCGCACGTTAAGCAGTTTTTGTGATATCGTTTTATCCAAATACGGTGAACGCTAAATTCACGTTATCTTTTTCTGTATAATTAATTAATAACAGGATAACGTGACTTTAGTGTTCACTGTATCTGGATAAACGGTATTGTAAAAACTCCCTATTCTCAATAGGCCATCCATATATTGTATGCCATTATAGAATCCAGATGAACTTTGTTCATGAACTTCCAGTGGTGGGCGATCAGATCGCATCAACGTCTAAATGTTATTTTAATCAAAGTGACATGTGGATTAAACTGTTTCGTGTATTTTAGATTATTATAAAAACTTATGGTTTTTATTTGATGATGTTAAAATTCGATTAAAAGCATGAGAATTTCAGGAAGGTGTTATAGAGAATATAGAAGTAGAAACTAGAAAAAGAAAATAAACCGAGAAGAGAAAGTAAATTTACAAATGTTTATTTCGAAATAGAACTTAACATTTCTCTGTTGCATGAGGCATTCTAATTGGACTGTTGTTGCATGGATGCTCTTCATTCTTTTGACCTGAGATTTCTTATTCACATTCCCAGTCAGAAATGACAATGGAATCGACACCGAATCGATTTGATGATTTCGACGTCGAATTCACATCGAATCGATATCGATTTTCCATTATCATTTCTGACTAGGATGTACCGCAGATTACGTCGATTACTCTGCAGTTGGTCGAATGTAACATTATCGTTATGCAATGTTAGTGTAAGAATAACTGACAATGAGTCATCGATAGAATTATCTAATCATGCCTAATCATGTTTGTATCAATATATGTTATTTTGCAATATCGAGGCTATATTTAACCAACTGCTTCAAGCATTCACAATCTTTAATAAAAATC
This sequence comes from Cyphomyrmex costatus, assembly GCF_001594065.2. Lineage (NCBI taxonomy): Eukaryota > Metazoa > Arthropoda > Insecta > Hymenoptera > Formicidae > Cyphomyrmex > Cyphomyrmex costatus. The sequence continues at coordinate 2,508 of NW_017277692.1, forward strand.
AAATCATTGAAATTAGCTCGTCCGGAAACATCCTCTAAATTGCGTTTGTGGAATTGTTTTTACTTGGGAGAAGAGACTTATACTTTCAACCATGAAGAGAGTTTTAAATAATTCAACGATGTGACAACAATTTCCATGATTTAAATTAAAAAAATTTATTCATGCAATTGGTGCTTATATTAATTAGTTTGTTTATTATTATATTAAATTCATTGACTGTTTAGCGAAATTCAGAATGTTTAGGTTGGTGCAATTGGTATTATATAATATTGTTATTTTTACTTGTCCATACTTCACCGTCCTTTATATTACACAAAAAATTATGTAATCATATTTTACGTGTGTCTTTATGATAAAAATATAATTAGATAAATCTCTTTATACACACTAAAAAAAATGTGCCGAATTTAACATAACTGCATGTCGCAGACAGTCCACTCAAATTTTTGGGTTAATTTAATACAAGATGAACATATGTTTAGTGTAAGAAAATAAATACAAAAAAGATACTATATTGATACAGTTAGCAAGCAAACCGTGGTAAGGGCATTTTTTTTTTTTCGAAAAATAAACATTTATGATGTGTTAAATTAACACGTATTTTATTCATTTATCTTAGAATTTACGTTTTAAAACACACTTTTTTTATGTTACTTTGTCCATTTACTCATAAATTGTGTCATTTTGAGTCCACTAAGAAACGTTGAATATCAATTTCACACAAAATATTTAAACAACATAATCACATTATGTTAAATTAACACTCGATATAAACCTAACCTATTAAAAAATTCAACTCAAACTGTTAACACAGACGTGAGAGGATCGTTCCTAACATAAATACGCAATTTTTTTTACTGTGTACATATGGCTATGTATAAACTGTGCAAAATTGTTTGGATAGATTAAATTATTATTAAATAAAATTAAATTAGTTAATTGGGCAAAGTTAAATTATCAATTTTGACGTTCGTGTTTTTTAATTGAGTAAATTTGCGTTAGCTTGACTCGCTTCCTTGCATATTATCATGAATGTTTGGATTGTGTTCTTTGCGAATTAATACATATTTTTGTAATTTAGTTTTGCTGAAGATGACTGGAATTCAGTCGAAACGTACGAGATTGTATTCTTTAATTTATGGTTTTTTAATACTTATATATATATTTTTGGATAATTAAACATCTCCATATTAACGCATTGTCAACCGCGTAGACATTAATTTACTCTCACTCGCCCTTTTTAATATTTATGATTGTTTGTTTACCGAGAGTCCAATATATACGTTAATATTTTTTAAATTAATATAATTTTTTATACCTTTATTCTTTGTTAAGATTGCAATTTATTATTTTCGCGTTAAAAAAAGCACATTGATAAAATTTACTCGAATTCTTCTCGTCGTATCATGTCGTATACGTAACTGTGCCTTCCTAATGGAGAGAGAGAATCATTGATCGCGTTCTTCCATTCGATGACGAGTCTATCGGGATATAATCTCGATTTCTTGATATTTTGTCGTATGGTCCATCGCACGTTAAGCAGTTTTTGTGATATCGTTTTATCCAAATACGGTGAACGCTAAATTCACGTTATCTTTTTCTGTATAATTAATTAATAACAGGATAACGTGACTTTAGTGTTCACTGTATCTGGATAAACGGTATTGTAAAAACTCCCTATTCTCAATAGGCCATCCATATATTGTATGCCATTATAGAATCCAGATGAACTTTGTTCATGAACTTCCAGTGGTGGGCGATCAGATCGCATCAACGTCTAAATGTTATTTTAATCAAAGTGACATGTGGATTAAACTGTTTCGTGTATTTTAGATTATTATAAAAACTTATGGTTTTTATTTGATGATGTTAAAATTCGATTAAAAGCATGAGAATTTCAGGAAGGTGTTATAGAGGATATAGAAGTAGAAACAAGAAAAAGAAAAAAAACCGAGAAGAGAAAGTAAATTTACAAATGTTTATTTCGATATAGAACTTAACATTTCTCTGTTGCATGAGGCATTCTAATTGGACTGTTTTGTTACATGGATGCTCTTCATTCTTTTGACCTGAGAATTCTTATTCACATTCCCAATCAGAAATGACAATGGAATCGACACCGAATCGATTTGATGATTTCGACGTCGAATTCACATCGAATCGATATCGATTTTCCATTATCATTTCTGACTAGGATGTACCGCAGATTACGTCGATTACTCTGCAGTTGGTCGAATGTAACATTATCGTTATGCAATGTTAGTATAAGAATAACTGACAATGAGTCATCGATAGAATTATCTAATCATGCCTAATCATGTTTGCATCAATGTATGTTATTTTGCAATATCGAAGTTATATTTAACCAACTGCTTCAAGCATTCACAATCTTCAATAAAAATCAAATCATTGAAATTAGCTCGTCCGGAAACATCCTCTAAATTGCGTTTGTGGAATTGTTTTTACTTGGGAGAAGAGACTTATACTTTCAACCATGAAGAGAGTTTTAAATAATTCAACGATGTGACAACAATTTCCATGATTTAAATTAAAAAAATTTATTCATGCAATTGGTGCTTATATTAATTAGTTTGTTTATTATTATATTAAATTCATTGACTGTTTAGCGAAATTCAGAATGTTTAGGTTGGTGCAATTGATATTATATAATATTGTTATTTTACTTGTCCATACTTCACCGTCTTTTATATTACACAAAAAATTATGTAATCATATTTTACGTGTGTCTTTATGATAAAAATATAAATAGATAAATCTCTTTATACACAGTAAAAAAAATGTGCCGAATTTAACATAACTGCATGTCGCAGACAGTCCACTCAAATTTTTGGGTTAATTTAATACAAGATGAACATATGTTTAGTGTAAGAAAATAAATACAAAAAAGATACTATATTGATACAGTTAGCAAGCAAACCGTGGTAAGGGCATTTTTTTTTTCGAAAAATAAACATTTATGATGTGTTAAATTAACACGTATTTTATTCATTTATCTTAGAATTTACGTTTTAAAACACACTTTTTTTATGTTACTTTGTCCATTTACTCATAAATTGTGTCATTTTGAGTCCACTAAGAAACGTTGAATATCAATTTCACACAAAATCTTTAAACAACATAATTACATTATGTTAAATTAACACTCGATATAAACCTAATCTATTAAAAAATTCAACTCAAACTGTTAACACAGACGTGAGTGGATCGTTCCTAACATAAATACGCAATTTTTTTTACTGTGTACATATGGCTATGTATAAACTGTGCAAAATTGTTTGGATAGATTAGATTATTATTAAATAAAATTAAATTAGTTAATTGGGCAAAGTTAAATTAGACAATACAAGTATTTTATGTTCTTTTAGAAAACACGATAAAAATGGTTAGAAAATATAAAAGAAAGCTGTCGATTTAAGGGTAGGTATGTATGTGTCTGACTCATGGAGTTATTTCTAAAAATTTTTATATAACCCCTATCCCGGGGTAATTTCTAAAAATTTCTTTTTCAATTTTTTAAAATCAATATTTATGAAAAATGCTCAATAAATCTTAAAACATATATTATCTCTTAATTATATAAAAAAGTTGAGATCAAAAATCTTACATTTTGATGTATTTGTTACTATTTGAACTTTTGACCCGGCCTTTCTTATATCAGTCTTATGTTATCACAATACGATTGTTATAACCAAAAAAATGTATCAATGAGCAACTTTTGGTCGTGGTAACGATAGCCGTTTTTTCCACGTGCATTATTAAATTTAAATATACGGGGTGTCCCATTTGAAACAGGAAACGTGAATAACTCTTCAGGAAATGGAGAAGCAAAAAAATAGTTCAGATAAAAGTTGTAGGGTTCGAAGGGGGCCACAAGATGGTGACTTTCAATTTGACCTTGACGTCAATTTTGCATATAATTGAAGGTCAATGTATGTTTTTTTAAATGGAACCTCCCATTTTTTGCTCCAGAAATGAAAAGAACGGACGATTTTACGTCAGATTATGTCACTATGTTATCTCTTCAAGTTCACTTAAAGGTCATTTTGGGGTCAAAATAGCATTTTACTTCTTTTTCCCTACGGTAACGCCTTTAGATGAAATTTATTCTCGGCTAAAGTTGTAGAGCTCGAAAGGGGCCACAAGATGGTCACCTTCAATTTGACCTTGATGTCAATTTTGAGTATAATTGAAGGTCAATGTATGTTTTTTTAAATGGAACCATGAAAACCCGTGACTATCAACCACCCCCTGAAAAAGTTAAGTTTTACAAAATTTTGATCAGTAGAATATCGACACATTTACTTGGTGAATAAACCATTTTTAACACGCACTTAGAATGTACATGAAACAAATTCAATAATGCTCATTTTCATACTGATGAAAAACACAATGTGAATCTCACAGTCAATACACGCAGTTTGCAATAAACAATTATAAGGAAAATTACATGAAAAAGAAAACAAAAGAAAAAAGAAGACAAAAACAAAGAACAATTACTATTAAAATTCTAAGAACTTAGAAAATTGCTTTGTTTACATAATTATGTTTGTATTGTAATCATACAACATTTACTTTTGCTTTTTTTTTCAACGTTTTAATAATAAACGTTAATCTTTTATCAACATTACAGGTTGAACAGAAATAATGTATGTACTAATAAACTTACAATTACCTAAATGTTCTGTTAACCCATTATAACGCCTGAATGTCCAGAATTTTTTCCTTAAATTCAGCGTAAGAATTCAATTACTAAATGATTGGATATTTTAATGCTACTTCATTGTGAGGGTATTTGGGACCTGCTCTTTCAGATTCCGAAGTCAAAATTACGTTTTGACCATCAGAAAATTAAATATGGTGGTTGACATAGAGAAAATACAAAAAAATTCGCTGTTATTTTCTTTTAAATTAATATTTACACGTCGAAAACATTTTTTATAAAATTTCTAATGCATGCTATTGGCGGATAAAATAGTATTTAAACAAACAGACTTTGATCTTCAATTATGCTCAAAATTAGCCGAAAATTATACAAGAATACATTTCATCTAAAGGAGTTACCGTAGGGAAAATGAAGTAAAATACTATTTTGACCCCAAAATGACCTTTAAGTGAACTTGAAGAGGTAACATGGTGACATAATCTGACGTAAAATCGTCCGTTCTTTTCATTTCAGGAGCAAAAAATGGAAGGTTCCATTTAAAAAAACATACATTGACCTTCAATTATACGCAAAATTGACGTCAAGGTCAAATTGAAGGTCACCATCTAGTGGCCCCCTTCGAACCCTACAACTTTTATCTGAACTATTTTTTTGCTTCTCCATTTCCTGAAGAGTTATTCACGTTTCCTGTTTCAAATGGGACATTCCGTATAGTTACCTCCGTTCTATCTCATTAATTATAAAAGCGCGGTTTACAATATAGTATTTTCCTGATTGTTGGAAATACTGAGGAACTCAAATGTTTAAACTCAAGTGCGCAATTTGCGGTTCAGTCATCCAATTGTTGCATATGGCAAGTGTTGGGTAGAGAAGGGATATCGAGATACCGTGAAGCATGATTTTTACATGCAATCTCATTCAGTGATTAAACCTTGACTTAAGAGGAACGAAAGTTTCCATAATTATTCTTTGTTATAGAATTTATAGGAACATTATTCTGTTGTATATCTAATTGCACGTTACATTATTCAACAAAATATGATTTAAATTTAAATTGCAAAGTATTAATCAATGTCAAAGAAACAATATTTAAATCAAATGCCAACGGT
>NW_017277693.1:0-807 GCF_001594065.2 Cyphomyrmex costatus
TCACCAATGCCAATTACTTAATCGGCTGTAGAACCGACTAATTATATTTGCTGTTTAGTAGACTATGATGTAAACTATATATATTATTTGTATAAAAGATGTGATATCAATAGTCGGCGCCAAGTTAAATTCTACTATCCTTAAAAACCTATGTGGTAATTATTCTCATTGAATTCTACTAAATTAAATAGTAAAACCCATGTAGTTCTTATTGATTAAATAGTAAAACCAATGTAGTTTTTATTGAAAGATTTTCCTATTTCAATTCAAATGGTTCTGATGACATGTATCATTTGTATAAAAGATATGATATGAATAGTCGGCGCCAAGTTAAATTCTACTATCTTTAAAATCCCGATGTGGTAATTATTCTTATTAAATTCTACTAAATAAAATAGTAAAACCCATGTAGTTCTTAATTTCAAACCTAAGTGGTTTAGTTCTTTTTTAAAAAAATTATATCACTTTAATTCAAACACATTTATTCCGACAATATAATAAATTACCATGAAAAGTAACTGATATATTATTAAAGGTGCAAGTTCAAAATGAACATACATACATATATGTAAGTAAAACATTACAATTTACAGATTACAATTTTCTAGAAAAAATAACTGCGATATGTTATCCTTAGTGCACAAAATATAAGTCGTTTATTGAGATTTGATTCGAAATTTATACTAGCCCGTACAATGAAAAATAATTGCTTGTAATTACAGAGTACCAATCTGTTAATGACTTGGAAAAAGAACATTACATTTAATTAATAAAATTAGATTAGAATTAAATAAGTATCCACCGTAT
>NW_017277694.1:0-309 GCF_001594065.2 Cyphomyrmex costatus
CGCTTTAATCGTCTACAAAAATGATACCTCTCGATGAATTCCGCTCAAAATTTGACAGTAATCGGCTGAAAGATGTTACTTGTCGAAAAGTATTGTGACATGACACTGAGAGTGCCTTGTGACAGATGTTCTAAGAACTTATTGACTTGTTCTCGTAAACTACTGACATAGCGTGCATGTGTCATGTGAAATTGTTCAAAATTTGAATGTATAACAAATAATTTTTGCCGATTAAGAGATTCAAGGTCTCAAGATTAAAAGTATCTAATTTTAATCGGACATGTTGCAATTAAAAATTCGTATCATTAG
>NW_017277695.1:0-886 GCF_001594065.2 Cyphomyrmex costatus
TTTGATCAAGAAGACAAGAGACAAACAACAAGAAACAGGAAACAAAAAGCACATTGTAGAATTGGCCTTACTCACACACACACAAAAGGACAAGACAAGAAAAGTAAAAAAAAATTGTAATTCATTAACGTTCTATTATTGAGTTTAATACTGTTATATTTAAATAAAAGGTGAAAGAACCGCACAAGAGAACCGCACGCCGAAGAGACTGTAAAACCGATAACTTGAGTCGGCGATCAATAAAGCAAAAAGAAATGAAGCGGATTTCGTATACGCATTAGAACAATATTACAACGCGATTTCACTGAAAAATAAATAATATACTGTTAATGACTAACGTAGCTATGTGAAGCTTTGCGCAAAGACTATTGATAACTTCATAACGCGTTTCTACGAACAAAGAGAAATATTTCCGCGAGAGAGCGATCAAGAGATATTCGAACTTTACTACTATGAAATGGAACGAAAAATGAACAATGAACTTAGACGCGCACGAGTATTGTAACTAGTATTATAATGGTGAGAAACAGAATTAATGAGAATGACCGCGAGCGCTGTTTTATCGCCTGTTTATATAGGGCTAGCTTGGTGATTTTGGTGATTGAGGCGTGCGAAAACGCCAAATTTCCCGGAAAGATGGGCAATAAATAATTTTCTTAATTTTCAGTCTTCTCAGCAATTAGTAATCGCATCGATCTGAGATTTGGTATAATCATAGATTGATTTTATCGAACACATGCTATCTAGTGGGTTAATCGCTAGCAAGTGAAGCGGCGCGAGCACATATACCATATTCCAGAGTATAAATTTTTCATTATAGAGCTTCGGCGTACCTGTCATCGCGGAATCAGGTCGTAGCGCGATAACAGCGTGCTTTCGCGTCCCA
>NW_017277696.1:0-286 GCF_001594065.2 Cyphomyrmex costatus
GAAAATATTACATGAACAGGTAGAGCGGACTGAACTGAGTCGAAAAGTCCTTTACCGTTTTGCGATTTTCGCAATAGTCAACGAAATAATAATTGGTAAAAATTACCGAATACGTGCGTCCACCCGGCCTACTACCAATAGTGTACGCCCATGATAGCTCGGTGGCGCGCACAACGCCGCGCGCCGCGAGCCCTAATCGTCGTGAAGCTGTAATGAAATTTTATCCCTAAGATGGAAAATGAAAAGTGAAAAATTTCTCCATTAACTACAATGGTAAAAATTTTCA
>NW_017277697.1:0-1044 GCF_001594065.2 Cyphomyrmex costatus
TCTTTCTGTAAGTCCAATTAGATTTTCTTGCGGAATTTGGTTTGCTTAATCATGATGCATATCTTGATGTTCCTTGAATTGCATGAAACATTTAAACACATTGCGTCCCTTTTCACAACCGGTTCCAGCTGAAACAATTTCAGTATTTTATTTTATTTTCATTTGAGAGAAAAATAGTTAGAAGACCGCCATGAGATCACATTATAGTCAGTTCTGTAAATGGATAAAAGTTGATCTTGGCTCTTAAATTCATGTTATACTTACTGACGTCTTTACACGCATTAATCATTTCTTCAATTTTTTCTTCCGATACTTCATATTTTGCCAGATTAGCACGAGCTACTTCCACATTAAGTTCTCCATCCGCATTCAACTAAAACAGAGATAGAAATGCATTTCTTATCAGTTTATTTTCTCAATATAGATTATATATACAGGATGTTCTAAAATTTTTGAGGATAATAAATTATTACAGCATAAAAGTTTATGAAAAACGAAATAATAAAAGTATACGCCATTTTTTCGTAAAGTAGTTTTTTAATGTCCGATTTTTCATTATCTGGTTAACTTGTGGTTAAGCTTAATCTGATGTTTTATCTAATGGGCTTCATCTATGGTGATGTCATGGATAAAGCTGATTGGGTGAAACATCAGATTAAGCTTAACCACAAGTTAACCAGATAATGCAAAATCGGTCCTAAAAGTATAAATATTTAAAGTTTAACTATAATCATAAGTGTTGATTAAAAAATTATCTGTGCGTGTGAGCAATGCTGCATATGCATGCAGTGGCAATGTTTTATTCATATCTATATTGTACGCACGTCACACCGACCAATTAATGATTTTTCAACTAACATTTATGATTAGTCGAACTTTAAACGTTTGTACTTAAAAAAATACTTTACGGAAAAAGGGCTTATATTTTTATTATTTGATTTTTCACGTTGTAAATTTCACACTGTAATAATATTACCTTCGAATTTTAGGACACCCTATATGTAAAATATAATACGACTTTCGCTTACAGTTCCGTATTTCTTT
>NW_017277698.1:0-377 GCF_001594065.2 Cyphomyrmex costatus
TAATCCAAGGTACATATTAAAATACTTAAAAGCTATGCAGAATAAAAGGAACAGAGAACAGAACATAATAAAAAAAATACATAAATACATAAATTACAATGTAATTTTACGATTTTTGTTCACACTCTTGTCCCATTTCCAATTTTGAATGTCGGATCTATTTCTACAATTCGGTACACAACATTGCACCATTTTAATTTCAAGATATTATGTGAGAGCTAAGCCGAGAAAAAATGTCAGGACTTCACCGGTGCTGAGACTTGAACCCAGTTAGAGGTTAGAGTTGCATGCACATATATCACACTTGTCACTTGCGCATGCGTACAATAACAGCCAATCAGACTTAGGCATGTATTACCTCGTCGCACCGTCCCGCA
>NW_017277698.1:842-14745 GCF_001594065.2 Cyphomyrmex costatus
AGAACCAAACAGAACCAAACACAGTTCGCAAATAATTAACGTGCTTTCTAGTCTAGCATCCACGGTGGATAATCCACCGCGCATGCGTATGGAGTATGCGCATTACAATCTACGATCTTAATCTCTCCATCCTTGTCAATCTTCTCGGCTTCAACCGAATGTACAGGGACCATATGCCTATGCTCCTTCCAGTACTATATGTTCTAAGCTCTGTCCCTATATTTCTATGTCCATGGGTACACCAAGTTTTGATTCGTTTTGTGCACATATGGCGTTGGAACAAGTCACCTTCCATATTGGAAAATAATAGTAAAGAAAACGAATTTGAGACTGACTTGTGATTTATTTTTGTAAAGAATGATGGTGTTAAAGGGTGTAAAAATCGCAGTAAAAATAAAAATCGCAGTAAAAATGCGAAAGTAAATAAAATAAAGTTTTTTTCGTTTCCAAAAAGTATAGTGACAGCGGCAAAATGGATGAAAATTTGTGGCAAAGAGGTTAACCTTAAAAGTGGTAAATAATATATAAAATAAATGTTATTAGTATAATACAAATTTATATATTACAAAATATAAAAATTATTTAATTAAAAAATGTTTTAGGACGTATTTGTTCGATTCATTTTCTTCCAACGTGCTACAAAAAAAACTTGAATATTATGGAGATTATTCTCCAACAACAGTTGGAAGTCTTTTACCTGATGCTCTTCCGACAGAGAATATAAAAAAAAATGTATTTGTCGAAAGCGAGAGTGTTCTAATACAGGAAAAGAAAACAGACCACATTTTGAGTATCGCGGAAAAAACGCTGATTGGCTGATATATTAATATGGCAGGCCACTTTTTCCACCACCGTCATTGGTTAATCATCTCCTTGCGCAACAGCACACCTATATTTTATTCCACCATGCGCTATTCCCTTGCATTGTGTCTTGGGCTTAACGATCGTACAGATCGCAGCGATCGATATTTATGGGCCTTCTACAATAAAACCAGAAACACATAGAAAAACGTAAGGCCGTAAGACGTAATCAGTAAGGAAATCGTAACGTTGAATTCGCTACCGACCTTACGGTCTCTACTGTGATTGGCCAATTCGCTTACTGATTACGTTTTACGGTCTTACATTTTTGTATGTGTCATGGGCTTAAGCCATAAATCATAAATCGGAAGTAAGAAACTAAAAATTGACGACTGTAATTGGTCCATTTCTAGCTTATGATTTATGATTTGTGACTTATTATAGATACCCGTCGCGATCACATTTACCTCTTGCGCCAAAAATTCCAGAATGCATTTCCTCCCTCCGTAGCTGGCAACGACGACGACGACGACGACGACGACAACGACGACAACGACGACGGCGACGACGACGATGACACATCGTTTCTTACAAACAAACACCTAGACATTAAGTTCCTCGAAGGCGAACACTTAGACACCCATATCCTCGACGGCGAACACCTAGACACTCACTTCCACGAAGGCAAACACCTAGACACTCATTTCCTCGAAATCAAACACGTTGACACCCACTTCCTCGACGTCGAACACGTAGACACCCACTTCCTCGAAGGCGAACACCTAGATAATTATTTCCTCGATATAGTGAATACCTGGATACATAGTTTCTTTATATTTCGATATTTCAATTTTAATATTTATATATATAATAACATTATACATATATTATTAATAAATATTTTATATTATATTGAATAATATTTTATTTTTAATTATAAGATTTAAACCGCGCCCGCGTCATATGTGATACACCGTAGATAGATAGAGTGAAATGATAGATAGAGTGAGATGATAGATAGAGTGAGATAACACATAAAGTCAAAGGCCCTCTATTATCGAAAAAACGAGACGTACATTTCTCTCTGGTCGACGACGTTAATAATAATAATAACGACGTATCTTAAAATGAAACGTGAAAATTCACAGATTCGGACTTTGCGTCGCGATATTTCCGCTCGTAGGGCACATAGAAAAGAAATGAAAGCACTTTTATTATACAATTTAAGTATTTGCTATCGATTGAGCGTATGTAAAATTTGATCGGTTCAGCCGTTACTGAGATCTGATCATCTCGACCCCGAAAAATTCTCAGTTTCGCGTAAAGAAGGCACGGCAGTGTCGCGCGCTTGGCTTAGCGCTGAGACACTACCGTGTCTCCAGAAGAAGACGGTTTTACTAAACAGCAAATGTGATTATTCAGTTTTACAGTCGATAATAGTATTACATGGTAGAATTTAACTTGGCGCCGACTATTGATATGAAATCTTTTATACAAATGATACATGTCATTAGATTTAAGTAAATAAGGATAATATCACGTAGGTTTTTAAAGATGGTTCTACTAAACAGCAAATGTGATTGGTCAGTTTTACAGTCGATTAAGTAATTAGCGTTGGTGAAACTGACCCAAATGGTTTTTTGACCAGCAGCACCCGCTCTTAGCGCTTCCTTTACTTCTTTTTTTTTTTTAAAAAAAGGTAAGTTTATAAAGATCTAATCAACCTCAGCAATCGTGTTCTTTTAGCGACTATTTCGATTTCGGTTCTCCTTTGAGGAATGAAGAAGCAGAAGCCATATATCTGGTTGCCGAGCTCTTAATCTTCAATATTTTAAGGAAACATCGCGAGATCTATTACTGCTTGATAGATACCCGTCAATTAAAAGTCTTCGTTGAATACAATACACCACTGCCATCGTCCGCACCTCTGGAAAGGATGTTCTCTTATGCTACCATGACCAACATTCCAAAATCAAACAAACTTAGTGACAAGATGTTTGAAAGAAGAGTTTTCATAAAAACTAATTTAAAGTTAAATGATAACTGATAATATAAATCTATCATCAGCCAATGTAATTCTATTAAACTAATTAGTGATGAGTTAAAAATGTTCTTTCTTTAATTATTTCTGTTGGGTATTCAATGTATTTCATTTTATTTACATATTAATTTTGTTAAATAAGTTGCATCAAGTGATTGATGTTTATATATTGTAAGCTAGGTGAAATAGGGACGCATTGTATATTGTTTTTTCCTTTTTTTAGTATTATTTATCTTTGAAGACAATGCAATATAGATCTTATATTTATATTAAAATATACTTTTATGTTAAAATATTATGAATTTATGAATAATACCCTATAACATTTATAATAATTGCTTTCTGTTTGAATTTCCTATCTTGTAATTTAATTAACTTAGTTACATTAAACTTCGTAATTTCATTTCAATTGAAATTACGAATTACATTGTCATTTAATTAACTTAATTACATTAAACTTCGTAATTTTATTTCAATTAAAATTATGAATTACATTGTGTAATTTTATTAAATAAAAGATTGCATTACGCATTACAATGTAACGACCTAACTTTCGACTGCGCGGATATAACTCGTCGGATTACGCGGCCAAGAGTTCGAAAGAGATTCGCGCGGAGGGAAAGAGTAGTAAATGATCTCAGAACGTTCTTTTGTGCTTAGAGAAAATGAAACTGTATTCTGATATAGATATATAATTCGTGCGGCTCGAAAGCCGATGTACAATAAGATATGTGTGTGGCTGTGTATGTGCGTGTGAGATGTGTCTGTGCGCGTGTATCAGCTGTGAGCGTCGCTGCGTGTGTTTACAAAATAGCTGCGTTCGGAGACGGCCACAGGTGTGTAAGTACAGGTGTGTGCGTGTGTGTATGTGTGTATGTCGACGCTTCTTCTTCTTATTTATTTAATGGCTCTCGCCTCCAAGCAACAGGTAGGTCGATACGGCCAGATCACGACAAAAAATGAAAATCGCATCAAAATGTCTGTCGAACGGATGATGCAATGCCCGCGAGAATGGCGTTGCTCGACCGGTATCCGGGCGCCTGCGTCTACGACGTCGTCACGTCGCAACAACGCGCGTCATGAGAGCCCGAGTCGTCAAAGGGTGCAAGATGACGAGCAATCGAGACGAGCACAACCGCGGACACGCATCGAGTAATTCAAACTTATGGCACCACGCCTCCCAAATAATGGGAAGGCGATACTGCCAGATCACGTCTTTAATGAAAATCGTTTTAATGAAAATCGTACGAAAAATATATAAACGAACAATTAGGACAAAACAATGCACGGTCAAAGTCGGCAACACTTTCAAAAATATACGGTAGAAAGCACCCGACCGAAACGCGTCCGCCTCGGCCGAGTGGTTCATCAGAACTGGTATGTCGACGCTGGTATAACCTAAGCGGGCCGCGGTACGCACGGACGCGGTTTTCGGTACTATCGGACGGTTTAAATGCCCGACTGTTTATCGTTCTGCGTCTGCTGCACTGCGCGCGCGATGATGCCTGCACACACCTTATTGTTCGTTCGCGGGTTCGCGTGTCGCGGATTCTCGCGGATGTTTCGCGATGCTCGAGAGGCGGCGCACAGTAGGCGAAAACAGCAAAAACTGGACAAAAATCGATAATTTGCTGAATTCTGCAGTAAATTTTTTGAAAATTGGTATTTCTAGGTTGTTTTAGGCATAGATTTTGAATTTTAAATCAAAATGACCAAATTTAAAATGGCCGATTATATGGCAAAAAATCATGGGAAAAATCGAAAAATAATAAGATACAGAATTAAATTATTTGAAAATTGGTAATGTTTTGGAGGTCGCTAATTTCAAATATTAAATAAAAATTATAAAATTAATAATAGTAAATCCGCTATTAAAGTGACTGGGTTTAGTTCAATTACATTTTGATATTTGAAAATATATGCAATTATGTCTTTCAGCACGACAAGGTACCAGTTTGAGAAAAGGTTTTTTAGGTTTTTCTTTATTTTTAAGAATTTTTTAAGTTTTTTACATTTTGTACTTTTTTAGTGTTTCTTATATTTTGTATTTTTTATGTATTTTTTATATTTCATTTTTAATATAATTTTTTTATATTTTTCTATTATGGAAAATATTTAATTTTGTAATAAACACAACTTTTTATTCAATCTGACTTCAAAAAAATATTATTTTCTTCAAAATTTTCAAAATAATATTCACTCATCAAAGCAGTATATAGTTTCATTTTAGCATTCAATATATTTATTTGTTAATAACAATTTGTTAACTTCAAAATTAAATAAATACTTGCATTAATAAACTTAATTTAAGACATCCAGTCTTTACAACAAATTTTATATACATAAATAACCTTTCTCGATCTTCATCATGATATTCTGTGATAACTTTTTACATGAAAATATCTACATTCTACATCATAATATAGTTAATAACTTTTTAACGGGTAAAAACGGGCAAATGGGATTTGTTTCTTAGTCTAAAAGATACTTTAAGGTAAAAATTCATCCTAATTTTATTTAGGCTTAATCGGTTAAACTTATTTTTGTCCGGTTTCTCCCACTGTGCGGCGGCCGACGACCGAGAACTCTCGGTGGAGGCGGAGAACTCTCCACCCCTTTTCTAGTGTCGGCCGGTCGAAAGAATGCGTCAAGGAAATGCGGCGGCTTCGACCGACGGCCGAGAACTCTCGACAGAGGTGGAGAACTCTCCACCCCGGGCGTCGATGTAACCGCTAGTGCACTGAGCAACTGTCGATAACGCTCGACGGAGGTGGAGTACTCTCCACCCCGGTTTTCTCGTTGCTCAGTGCGATAGAAAGCCTTCGGAACTACCGAGAACTCTCGGTGGAGTCTGAGTACTCTCAGACCCGGTTTTCTTGTTCCTCGGACTTTAGGATTTTCGGAGCTGGTGATCGGAACAGGAGTCGGAAAATAATGAGACCGATTTTACCGCGAGCGCGACATTTTATATCGCGACAAATGCCGCGCTCGTATTTCCTCGGCGCGTTTCGTAGTCTCTCGCCGATCGTATCTGCGAGATGTCGATCGGTGGGAGACATTGCCGGCCGAACGTGTTCGGTGCGCTTCGGTGTCTCGCGGCGGTAGAGACCCTCTAACAGAGACTGGCCATCAGAGGGCCACTTTTGATTGGTCCGCCATTTCCTAGCGATTCCCGCTCGTATTGAAATTTCAATTACTGCATTTACTTGGAATGTAAATAGTATGTAATGATAAATATTATAGAAATATTAAAACCGTGCTTTTTACATCAATATAAATAACATACGTCAAATAAAAAAAAACATGTCAAGTTTTATCGTCAGTTATATACATCTTTATCTTTAAATAACTTTGTTATAATAGCTGTTTTTTGACATTTATGATTTAATTTTTGACTTTGTTATTAAATTTTAAACATTGACTCTTATATTGTCTTCGTTCTTTTTGTTTATACGTTAAATAATTTCTATATTTAATATTCTCTTTTTCTTAATTCTATTAAATCTTTTTCAAATAAAATTAAAGTAAGGTTAGGAAATCAGTGACAAAAGTACAAACACTTAACATTTGTAAATTTAAAACTCAATAAAATTCAATTGTAAATTTATTTAAAAAAGGTGTGTACTGCCAATGATTTACTGTCATATCTTCTATTAATATTAGTATTTTTCTTACTTAATATTCTTAATTTGAATACGACAAACTTTCTAATAATTTTAGGAAACAATTGATAATTTAAAACATGTTTAGCCGTAACCTGACTAAAGACAGATATTAAATAATTTTTCCAAAATTATGCAGTGCGACCACTCATTTTTATTATTATTATTTTGTACTGAGCAAAAACCACGAATACAACCTTGAATCAACTCAAATCAACTTGAATAAACGATCACATACGAACGCACATATTCGTGTGAGTGAAAGAGTGAAATGGCCTATATTTCTCTCTCACTTGTAGGATTTCGCTAGGAAATGCCGGACTCGCCTGATGACCAGTCTCTGTTAGAGGGTCTCTATCGCGGCGGTTGCTGCTGCCGGTGTCTGTGAATTATGCTTTGTATATTATCAGGCGCTATGCGCCCTCATCGTTGCATCACATAGCGGTGCAGCGGCTTCTGGCTGGCTGTCGTTGCCGGGAACGATGCATGAGAGGGATGCATCGTTACAACAATGTAATTGAATTACGACGTAATTTGAATTACTTTGTATTTACAATTCCTGTACATTAATTCAATTGTAATTCTGCACAACTCTGATTGCATACGTTAATTTTAAAACTATGATTGTTAATAACTTTTTAACGAAGGACGAGCGACGGCTAAAACTTGTTGGAGGTCACTCAGGACAACATATGTTAAGGTCAAGGTCATAGCGCTGGCCTCCCTTTTTATGCACTTTTACCATAAAAAATTCCTAACAAGCTATATATTTGATTCTTATTTTTAGTGGAATAGGTCTACTGGGGAAATAATTTCCCTGGCGAAAATAGAAAGCTTCCTGATATGTTGAAGAAGCGTAAATAACTCTTTGTTGACTTTTCGTGGAGAGTTAGTGACGCTCGCTTAACGCTTTCTAACGCTTCGATTTTTGGAACATTTGAATACGCTTACCACACGCTTCATTAACTTCCCTTTAAACATGTATGGAACTTTGCATTACGCTCCTTCTACGCTGTAGCGATTAAAATTCTTTTACTCTTGACTTAAGGTTGATTTATACTGGCCGTAAACTGTTAACTTATGCCGTAATCTGTAAAAATTGACCAATCACAGTCGAATGAGAGGGGAATAATCGATTATAATTGGTCAATTTTTACAGATTACGGCATAAGTTAACAGATTACGGCCAGTATAAATCAACCTTTAGACTTCTCGAACACTTCATGAAAAGTAGGTGAAACGTTACATTACGCTTCTTCAACACACTAAAGATTAACATTCTACTCTCGGTTTACACTTCCTGTTCCTGAAATACTTCATGAAAAATGGCTAGAATGTTGCATTACGCTCCTACATTGAAAAGATTCACATTTTTTACTCTTGATTTACACTTCCCAGACACTTCATGAAAAGTGCGCGAAACGTTGCGTTAGGGTGCCGGCCCATTAAGCACGGATCGGAATGACGGATCGGGTATCTCACTAGAATTGAGCATTCCGTTCCAGTTCCGTTCCGTGACAGTTTTCTCTACCCGTCCCATTTAGCAAAAACGGAACGGAATGTCGCGTCGATCGTTGGTAAATATGCTTGATTCATCGATATTTCGTTATTTTGAGCAGTTGAAGCAATAATATACATATAATTTGTGCAATTATCTTGCTGATAATATTGTTGTGAGTTCTCTAAAATATTGAATTGTAACGGTAAAATATATTTTGTAACTAGATTCCTTTCCGTTTTTGCTGAATGGGACGGGTAGAGAAAACTGTCACGGAACGGAACTGGAACGGAATGCTCAATTCTAGTGAAATACCCGATCCGTCATTCCGATCCGTGCTTAGGGTGATGTCCCATGATACGGAAATTACACCGGAACGGAACAGTGAGACCAATCAGATCTCTGCAATCATTACTCTACTTTCCTTTCTGCGATTGTGATTGGTCTCACTGTTCCGTTCCGGTGTAATTTCCGTATCATGGGGCAGCACCCTTAATGGGACGGCACCCTTACTCTGCTTCTACACTCCAAGGATTCTACACGCGCGCCGCATACTAGAAATAAAAACGATAAGCACGCGGGCATTATCTCGGCCCTTCACAACATAGGATCACGCCCGTACATATCACGTCTCGCCGAAAACATACACTCACCGACACACTTACACACCTGTAATCGTCTCCGTTCGTAGACACACTGTTAACACCATCATATTAGGTCTGTTCTTTATTGTTGAACTTTTGCACTAGTTCATTTTTCTTCCCTTTCTCTCCAGGAGAAGGGAAAAGGAAAAAAGATGAACTGGTGCAAAAGTTCAGCAATAAAGAGCAGACCTATTGTATCTAACACACGCGTACAAATACGCACGCACGCACGCACGCACGCAATTATTTACATTATTTTTTATATATTTTTAATAAATGATACTTTAGACGCGTTTACAGCGCTTATTCTTATTAAAGCTTTTAAGCTTATTGCACTACGCATATAAATAATGCCTAGAGGCGAAAAGTAGAAATACAGGCCCGTTGAGCGTCAAAATGTGCTATCAGCCTTGTCAGTGCTGTGCTATAACTTATATTTTATGAGAAATGGGTTTAATACACGTTTTATCCGTATTATACATTTTATACGTAGGAAATGTAGGAAACCTCTTGCAGCGCTAAATTTCCCAACCCTGTGCGAGACTCGCCGACTCCGAGCCTGTCAGCCTGAGCACAAAGATTATCATGGATTGTCGTAACTGTTTTCGACAGAATCGTAAGGGCCTGAGAATAAAGATTGTCGTGGATTGTCGTAACAGTTTCCGACAGAATCATGAGTCAACACAAAATGATTGTCGTAAAGATTCTTACGGCCTACGATATATGTTTACATCGATTCTTGCGTTGACTTACGATTCTGTCGGAAACAGTTACGACAATTCCTTGTGCGTTCACTTACGACTCTGTCGAAAATAGTTACGACAATCCACGACAATCTTTGTCATCAGACCCTAAGTGAACGCATAAGGATTTGTCGTAACTGTTTCCAACAGAATCGTAAGTCAACGCAAGGATCGATGTAAACATATATCGTAGGCCGTAAGGATCTTTACAACAATCATTGTGAGTTGACTCACGACTCTAACAGAAACTGTTATGATAATCCACGATAATCTTTGTCCTCAGACCCTCCGGCGGCCATTTTCGATTATGGCCATGTCGACTCATAGTAGTGATGCAATTTCCAACCCGCTTGCAGCCCTCGATGAGCGCGCCATCGCTCAGTGGCCTGACGTAATCGATAGCACACACAAGCACAAGTTTTTGTTCGTGTACAAAATTTTTATTACAAAGTCACACGTACACGAGCTTGTACTTGTGTGTGCTACCGGTTGCGCCAGGCCGCCGACCGATGGCGCGCTGATCGAGGGCTGCAAGCGGGTTGGAAACATGGTGTAATAAGTAAGGTGAAGCGTTCTAAAGTTGCGCAGTAGTCAGAAATATCCAACCAATCGCAAGCTAGCGGAAAAGGAAAATATTTTTGGTCGTATCGAAAGATGTATCGAAAGAAATATCGAATGATATCGATTATTCACGAATACACATAATTGTTCCAATGCGTTCATACATACACGTGTATGTAAATCGAGGTTAGCGAACGCTTCAAGTTCAAGGTCGTTTGCATTCGCGAATCATTTTGTGCAACATTACATAGTAATTGTTGAAAAATATTTGGAATTTGCCTTTACAGCATGCCTATTTGTGCAGTTCTACACTGCAAAAGTCGGTCGCAGTGCTTATTATTTCAAAAAAAAGTGAAACTTTTTGAATTTCCAAAGGATGCAGAACTCCAAAGGCAATGACCTAGTTTCCACCGAAACCCTCAATTCGGTTTCACTACGGTATAGATCAAACTTGGTGTACTGTTTCCATTGGAAGTAGAAGTGAAGTGAATTAATGTTAAAGTTTCATTGTATGACCAAATATCACGCTTATTATCCATTTTTGAACGACTCATACTTTTAACCTTTTAACGAATAATGGAAAGGTTGGCGATATTTACTTTTAATCTATTTCAGTCGTTTCCACCGACTAAAATTTAATGTCAATTCGCTGCCACTCTGGTAGAAATTGTGAATCGAAGTGGAAGTGAAATGAGCGGGGTCAAACGTACTTCCATCGAGTTAAATTTGGTTCTACGCCGAATTAGGTGCGAATTAATGCTTCGGTGGAAACTAGACCAATGGCTCTCAGCTTGCAATCGAGAGGAGGGCAAGTTGAAACTTTTGAAAGGTAACTTGTTATTTTGTTATTGAATAATATATCTGTTTCCTGGGCCGAGAAAAGACAAATTTACAGATAGATTACAAGAGCGCAGCACAATATTTTTAAATAATTATATACACACAATATCTGTCATTATAAACGGTTGAACCCATCAATTTTCAATATATAATTACAGTTTCTAATTTATTTCTTATTTATTTCTTTATTTATTTCTTTTCTTTATTTATTTCTTATTTATTTCTTCAATTGTTACATAGATTTTATAATAAAATCTTTATTTCATAGATTTTATAATAAAATTTTTATTTCATTTATATCTTTATGTTGTTCATATGATCCTGTTATGTTCTTTGTTCTTTTTTTCTACATAATTTAAAAATTTATTAAATCAATTTATAAAACTCATTTATATGCGACGTTTTTATTTCGAATTTTCCCAATTTCATCCACTTTCAAATTTCGTTTTTTATGGTTTTAAGGGGGTTCTAAAGCGTTTGGTCTGTAAGGTAATAATTAACGGTAGTAATTTTTCCATCTTTTCAAAAATTGTTGGTCAATTCTCAATTTATTTTGTAGGTATTGTCTACTAGATCGTATATAATATGTATAAATTATCTTGCCGAAGCCCTAATTTTGAAAAATCTGTTCAATCAGTTTCTATATACACTTCTCATTATCAATGACTACATTACCGACTGAGCACTTCAATGTACACTTTCATAATACTTCTTGAGAAAGCTTAATTTACATGTTTTGTATTTTAATTGATCCACCTGGAAAATCGATTTCCCTATGTTCTGTTCTATCGCATTCACCCTGCATATACATTTATTCGGTTTATATGTATCTACAATATTATTTACTTGTTTGCCTTTTACACATAATTTATTAATTTATTACATTAATTTACATTGTCCTTATGCGACTTTTCTATTTCGATTCCCTTTAACCTCTTTTGAAATTCGCGCTTTCCCATTCCGCTAGATCATGATTGGTTCTAGCAAGAGGCGGACGCCATTATGCGTAATGCTTCACCTTACTTATTACACTATGGGTTGGAAATTGCATCACTATTAGGGTCTGAGCACAAGCACTGCCGAAACATT
Organism: Cyphomyrmex costatus; assembly: GCF_001594065.2. NCBI lineage: Eukaryota > Metazoa > Arthropoda > Insecta > Hymenoptera > Formicidae > Cyphomyrmex > Cyphomyrmex costatus. The sequence goes on from NW_017277698.1 coordinate 12,722, forward strand.
TTACGACATACTTAAGTTGTAGACGTAAATAACGCACAAGCTTTGGCGTATCAGCGTATGACGTGTTTATGTACATTATTGCCATATCTTTCAATAGCGTATAAACACATCATACGCCGATACGCCAAAGCTTTGTGCGTTATTTACGTCTATAACTTAAGGATGTCGTAAAATGTTACGGCAGTGCTTGTGCTCAGACCCTTATGAGTCGACATGGCCAGAATCGAAAATGGCCGCCGGAGGGTCTGAACACAAAAATTGTCGTGGATTGTCATAACAGTTTCTGATAGAGTTGTGAGTCAACGCACAATGATTGTCGTAAAGATCCTTACGGCCTACGACATATGTTTACATCGTTACGCTGTTCGAGGGTGTTGTACCTCTCAGTGCAACAAGATATTAAATCGGGATTCGATCCGCTCATAGGGTTGGAACCCACGAGGAAAACGAGGAAAGTGGTCAAGGTCGTTGAATAAACACACACTGCACCATACTTTTATTAAAATAACCTCTTTTATTTATTATGACAGTTACAATGTCGAATGGTTATTACCACTAGTTACATTTATTTAAGTAGTAGTGTTACGTCCAAGTTCCGATTCCGGGAGGAGCTGCGGAAGGGCGCAACGAACTCTGCCCGAGATTCGGTCACGCTCGATCCCCAAATTTCGGAAGGGGCAACGGAGGAGCGTCACCGAGTTCGGGCTCTCGCAGGTACACACCGTGGAGTGTCCTGCGAGTCGATCGTACCTTTAAATGCTCCGGAAAATGGGTCAGTGTCTCGAAAGAGACACTATGACGCCTTTTTCCGAGAGCGGTCACGATCGTTGGTCCTTTAATTTAGGTCAGGGAACTTAATCCCTTTTACCTGGGAGTGGACCTGTGCGATCTAACGGGAATGGATGAAGGAATACGAGAAAGGGTTTAAGAAATTAAATTAAAACGGGTTTTGCATTTTAAAATTAAATTCCTTACGCATTTATTAATTACGATTATAAAATATATAAGCATTATAATTAAGTGAGTACGACATAAACATAACACAAGTACGTAAAAATATAATTACTAATTATGAGTATATAAAAAAGAAAAATTACAAAAATAAAAACTACCAAAATATAAGTACAAAAAAAAAGTAAAAATTATAACTATCGTGTTTGTGTGTGTGTAAGAGTGGGACGGGAGAGGAGTTAAGAGAAGTGCCTTTGGCAGGAACAGAGGACTGCGGGTCGGACAGCGTTCATACGAACGAGAAAGGGGATGGGGATCCCGGGAATGTACACGCGCGATGATCTCATGTTGTGAGATGAGATCTGCGAGATCAGGGGGAGGAAACGTCTGTCCAGGGAAGGAGCTGGTGACGGGGGGAGGAAGAGAAGTCTGTGGGGGAAAGGAGGTGGTGAAGGGAGGAAGAGAAGTCTGTGGGGGAAAGGGGGTGGTGAAGGGAGGAAGAGAAGGCTGTGGGGGAAAGGAGGTGGTTACGGGAGGAAGAGAAGTTTGTGGGGTGAAGGAGGAGGTAAAGGGAGGAAGATAAGTCTGTGGGGGGAAGGAGGTGGTGACGGGAGGAGAAAGAGATTGTTCGGGAAAAGAGGAAGTGGTGACGGGAGGTAGAAGAGTTTGTTCTGGGAGAGAGGAGGTGGTGACGGGAGGAGAAAGAATTTGTTCGTCGAAAGAGGAGGTGGTGACGGGGGAAAGTGAATGGGGTTCTATGAATGGAGGAGTGGGAATCTCGTCCAGAGAAAGGGGAGGAAATCTCTCGTGCATTGGGAGAGGGGAAATCGAGGGGGAATCAAGGGGAGTTAGAAGCGGGAAATTGGTGAGGTCAAGGGGAAACTCCGAGGAATCAACGGAGGAGTAGGAAGGTTCCGGATACTGTACGAGTGTAGGTGTGAGTGTACGTGTGCCCGTGGCGGGCTGAGCGGAGGGAGGCGTAACGATAACTGACGGACGCGATGTAACGTCTACAGGTAGAAGCGGCGTAGCGTCTACAGGGAGAAGCGGCGTAGCGTCTACAGGGAGAAGCG
>NW_017277698.1:15524-23457 GCF_001594065.2 Cyphomyrmex costatus
AGAAGGGTCGTCGGTTTCCGCGCTTCATTTATTAGATGTCAAATGAACATTGCTGTGGGAAATTCTCTAAGAGTTTTACGATTTGGCACAATGGCCATGGCGCCAGTTATTTTTTTTAAGCTAGTTTTCTTAGAGTTCCCAGATAATACCTTAGAGTGTTCGTTATTCTAATGGCCGCTTAAAAATATGTGGTTTCTCAATTTTTATCGCCGTCAGCCCTTTGTACGCAAGTTGTTTTCCTCGTTTTATTTTTCTTTTGAGTGGCATTTACGAGTTTCCCAGCGCGTGGTGTTTACTTAGGCCTCGATTATCAGATATCCGCGCTCGGGCCCTTCTCGTAAATTTCACTCTGGTCATGACGCTGACCAAGATCCTTTGAAAGAAAAGAATCGTGGAGTCTACAGGACGTAACAGTAGTAACCCTTTGTTTAATTGATATAATTACCTGATTAAAAGATTACACATGATTGTTACAATTCGAATAGTTGATTACAATAGTTGAATTTAATTAAAAGAATATACTCGGGTTAAAGTCCTCGCTCGTGACTTAGACCGGTCGGCGACACTCGTTATCGCGGATGTAATATGACTCGGTTCTCGCGACGCGCGTAACGTATCGTTACGTTTAAATGTTATGACAAGACTCTCTCGCCGGTCCTTAGACCACCGAATTATATAGGCGTCGCGGAGTCATCGAACTAGCGGCATGTGTGCCGTGTGCAATGCTGACTTTGTCTTCTTGCATTTCGGCAGTTCGTTGTCCTGTCGAAATGCAAGATTTGCTTTTTAGCAATAATCGTTCGATATGCGTGCGGACATTGCCTGCGCTCGATCAGTGATCGCTGTCCGCACGCGCTATGGAATTTGCAGCCCTGCATTTCCGCAAGTCGTTGCTATGCCGAAATGCAAAGGTTGCTTTGCGGTAATAATCTTGCATTTCCGCCAGCTCGTTGCTAGGCTGAAATGCGAGATTTAATTGTGGTAGCACTCGCGGGCTACAATAAAGGCTTGTAGCAACCGCCATCAGAGATCCAATGGGACTCGAGTCAATTGTCACAAGCGTTCGACACACGCGAAATCTTTTCGTATAGAGCTTCTATCTAAGACACCCCAGGCGTCTAAGGCAGGCTCCCACTACAAATCCTTACTGACGAGTCTAGTAGTGGGGGGCGGGACGAAACGCCCGCGGTAAGCGAAATCTTATGTTGGCCCTCGCTGAAAACCTAAGAGGCCACAGGCTGCAAGTGGGTTAGAAATCGCATCACAGACTCATAGCGTTTTTCACTGGTTCCACTTGATGAGACGAGAGCAGTATGTTTCATTGAGCGTTTCGATGCGCATGAAACGGTGTTCGCTGTTTCACTGGAAATCCTAGTGCCGAATTTTTGCACGTTAATGCAAGAATTCGGTAAAAGCTTCGAGAAACGGTGCCAGGTCAGTGCAATATAGCTGCGCGAGATGCCCAATTAGTATTTGGACTGCTAGATTTGCTTTCTTTATCATCTAGCAGTAGAGATGCGCACGAGACGAGAAAAATCTCGATCTCGTCTCGATTTCGTCTCAATTTCGAGACGAGATTCGAAATAGAGATTACTTGTAATATTCGAGATTGATACCGAGATCTAGCATAACGAGATCGAGATTATTTAAAAATCTCGTCGAGATCTCGCCGAGATTTCGACAAAATACTTTATTATTTCATTGAGAGATATAAAAATAATAGTTATATGGCGCGAATGATACCGCTGTTACTTCTACAGTCTTCTATACAGGCCCATAATTCACCTGACGGATATCGTGAAGAGGTAGATCAGACTAAACTGAGACTTGATGCATTCTTCCAGATATAAAATTTAATTGGATGATCTAAAAGAGTACACTAATAACAGTGAGCACTCACTCAACTGTTGAATCTGCTGAACGCAGTCATTGTTTTGCGCATGCGTAGATAAGATATAGAAAAAAAGAATTATTGAAAAATTAACAAAGTTTTGTTAAATTTTTAACAATTCTCGATCTTGAATCACGTCGAGATCTCGTCAAAGTTCATAGAAAATAAGGTAAATGTCTCAGTTTGTGACCATGACCCTGTTTGTGACCACTCTAAGACTTTTATGTAATTAATCAGAAATTTCAAGTAATTTATCTCTGAAAACAATATTTATTACGTTTTTCAATTAATAATCCATCGTTTAATATGTGATGTAGTGATATTTGGTTAACAGATAACTCATGAAAATGTGAAATAAGGTGCCCGTATCGTCATTAAGTGCAGATCGAGCACGTTGTTGTCGCCACGTTGGTAGAGATGGCGTTTGTCACGGCAAAGTCATAACTGTGTCATATTGTCGTAGACAAACGTTCATAAACAGTTTTTGTGATAAAGTTTTAGTGAACAAGTCAATAAATATTGTGCTATGTGTGAATTCTGAAAAAGGTTGGTAATTTTGAGTATATAAGTGAATATGACAAATCGGTTCAATAAAACATGCATGTTTCTATCTGTGATTGTCTCAAGAGAACTAGCTATAACATTAAATTTCGTTGCTTTTTTCAAAAAGATAACAATTAATACTCATCTCCATATGTTTCTAAACACGTATGAGTTACATTTTGGACGAATAAACGGAAATATTCGATGTATGCTCAAAGGAAAATTTTGGTGACAATGCTATCACTTTTGGCTAGGTCACTTAGTAGGATATCGTGTGTATTGCATCATGTGCGTCGGTCACTAAGTGATACATGGTGATACATTCGATCCAATGCACCAGTCACTAACCGTGGAGTCACAAATAGGGCAAAATTAAAATCAAGCGGTCACTAATGTCTACATTTACATAGTTTGCTATTTATTCTTTTATATTTATTAGATTATGTTTACAACCCCAGTAAAGCATGTTTTTCGATACAAAAATGATTAATCTTGAGTTCGGTATAATTGATTCCTGATTTTAATCACTCTAGAGTATTTTTCATTCGTATTAACTCATGCGATTTTCTTATATGGTCACAAACTGGGACATTTACCTTAATTTAAAAAATACAGAATTATTAAAAAGTTTTGTTAAATTTTTAAGAAATGTGTACTTTTAAAATATTTTCCGCCAATCTCGACGAGATCTCGACGAGATTCGAGATCAAGATCGAGATTAGATATTGAGATTCTCGAAAATTCAAGATAGAGATGCATATATCGAAATATTTGCGAGATCGAGATCGAGATTGCCAAGATCTCGTCTGGTCTCGTCTCGTGCGCATCTTGGCTGCGTTCCGTTTCACGCATATGCGCGCATTCACCTATAGTATGCATGACTCCCACTATATAAAATGCGCGCATATGTCTGAAACAAAACGCAGCCTAAATCTAGCAGTGATGAAAAGGAATTATTTCCAAAAATTTCATGGAAAGTTTCGAAGACGAAAAATTTTGTTGAAGTGGTACATAATCTTACGGATAAGGAAGTATATGCATATAATGTCTTCATTATTTTTGCATATCTGGAGACACGGTAATTTCTCAGCGCTAAGCCAAGCGCGCGACACTGCCGTGCCTCCTTTACGCGAAACTGAGAATTTTTCGGGGTCGAGATGATCAGATCTCAGTAACGGCTAAACCGATCAAGTTCTACATACGCTCAATCGATAGCAAATACTTAAATTGTATGATAAAAGTGCTTTCATTTTTTTTCTACGTGCTCTACGAGCGGAGATATCGCGACGCAAAGTCCGAATCTGTGAATTTTCACGTTTTATTTTAAGATACGTCGTCATCATCATCATCATTATTAACGTCGTCGACCAGAGAAATGTCCATCTCGTTTTTTCGATAATAGAGGGCCTTTGACTTTATGTGTTATCTCATTCTATCCATCATCTCACTCTATCTATCTATGTGTACGTTCCACTTAACGTTCGCAACGCTCGCGAGGATCATTTTGTCCTTCTTGTAATCGAATATTAAGTAAGGGTGAGATGATACACGCGATCGTTGCGAACGTTAAGTGGAACGCACCCTATGTCTATATAACTAGCAGACCAGTGTTGCATGGTGTATCACATACGACGCGCGCGGTTTAACTCTTATAATTTAAAAATAAAATATTATTCAATATAATATAAAATATTTATTAATAATATTATATATATATATATATATATATATATAATAGAGATACGTTCGTCGTCGAGGAAGTATAAGTGTCTATGTGTTTAATTTCGAAGAAGTGAGTATCTAGGTGTTCGCCTTCGAGGAAGTGAGTATCTAGGTGTTCGCCTTCGAGGAAGTGAGTGTCTAGGTGTTTGCCGTCGAGGAAATGGATGTCTAGGTGTTCGCCGTCGAGAAAGTAGGTGTTCTACGTGTTTGCCTTCGAGGAAGTGAGTGTCTAGGTGTTCGCCGTCGAGGAAGTGGGTGTCTACGTGTTTGCCTTCGAGGAAGAGGGTGTCTAAGTGTTCGCCTTCGAGGAAGTAAGTGTTTAGGAGTTCGCCGTCGAGGAAATGGGTTTGTTTGTAAGAAACGTCGTCGTCGTCGGCGTCGCCGTCATTGTTGTCAGCTACGGAGTGAGGAAATGCATTCTGGAATTTTTGGCGCAAGAGATAAGTGTGGTCGCGACGGGTATCTATAAATCTATAATATCGATCGCTGCGACCTGTACGATTGTTAAAGTCGAATTATTAAAAGTCTCGGCAATAACAAAGGATTGAGGTTAGGAAATCAGTCACATCGATAGCATAGACGAACACGTAAGTGAGGATAGAATAAATATCGATCTCTGTGATCTGTACGATCGTTAAGTCGGATAAAGAGTCTCAGCAATAACAAAGGATTAAGGATAGGAAATCTGTTACATCGATGGCATAGAATAGACGAACACGTAAGTGTGGTTAGATATTTTCTGCTTTATTACACAAATTCTCTGCTGTAATTCCGCTGTAAGAATACAAATTATTTTCTATATAATTATTTTCTTTTTACAGCATATTTGGTTAGGTTACTTATTTACCGAGACACTACCGTGTCTCCAGATCTGTTATTTATTTGTTTGGTAGATACCTTAATTTGTATTCTCTATTCCTTATATAATTATAAGAATTGATTTTTTGTGCTTATTGATAGGAAAAGTCTGAAAAGAAAAAAGGTATGGATTTAAAATATCCTTGCCTTTTCTTTTCAGGACTTTTCCCTTCAATAAAACTGAAAATAAAATACAGCACGAAGAATCAATTCTTTTATAATAATAAAGATAAAACTTATTTGATACAGTTACTCAAAACATAAAATTACTTAGTTTTAGTATTGAAATCTTCAAAACTTTAAATAATTATCTAATAATCAAGAGACACGGTAGTGTCTCGCGCCAAGTGAACGCGAAGCGCGAGACCGCACGTGTATCTTTACGCGAGTCGATGAGTTCCGTGTACCCGAGATTATCGGATCTCACAATAAATGACTGAATTTATCAATTTTTAAATATACTTAATTTAGTTTTGTTGTTTAAATTATATTATAAATATGTTTTTATTATCTACGTACCCTACGAAGGAAGATATCTCGATGTGAAGTTGAAATGTCAAAAATTTTAACATCGGAAATGTTGTCCGTTTCACGTTTTAAACGACAGACGGCGCTTGCTAGCATATTTTATTTTATACCGATTAGCTGTCAATGTAATCGATTAGCTGTCAACGTAATGACATTAGATAGATGTCAGCGATGGCAAAGGAGGATTTTTATATCCCATTAAAGCAGTCAATGTCTTGAAAGCTCACGGAAAAAGTATTCGAGAGTTGATTTTGGTTCTAGGCTATGCTTTGAACTGTACTGTCGCCTCTCAAGCAATACCGAAGAGGATAACGAACGCGAAAATCGTATGTCTAGACTTCTCGTTGTAAAAAAGCTGATCTGAAAAGAATTGCTAAAGCTACAGGTGCGCAATTTCTAACTTCACTAACCAATATGGAAGGAGAGGAGAGTTTTGATGCCAGTTTTATATTAAATTCTCACGGAATTATAATTAGCACCTAAGATACAGTTCGATCGTTAAAGGTATTTTATTGGTTGTGTTTCTCACGGTCTTGTAAGATTTAATATTTAAATATTGTTTCATTTTTCTTTTAAGGCCAAAGGCACGCACGGTGAGCTCTATTATTTTACGCAGACCAAACGATTATTATTGTGACAAAATGGAATGTTCCATACATGACGTGTTATGCGTTGTCAAGAGAGTTTTGGAAAGCAAGAGTGTTGTCGCAGGAGGAGGTTGCGTGGAAGCTGCACTTTCAATATATCTAGAAAACTTGGTATCATCAAATTCTGAATTTTTTCAGTTTCTTTTCCTTGCATTCGTTCGTTATCCTCTTCGGCTTGCTTAAGAGGTGAGATAGATAGATAGATATAGATAGATAGATAGATAGATAGATAAATAGAGAGAGAGAAAGAAAAAGTGATAGATTGGAAGGGAGGGAGGAAGGCTAACTCTGATGTATAACATAGAAATTTCATTGTACTAATAATTTCATAAAATTACCTTTTTTTAAAAAGGTAATTTTGTTGAGATGTATATATTAATCATTTTATGAAATTATTAATACAATAAAATTTATCAAAATGCGTGATATTTCAACAAAATTACCTTTAAAAAAAAAGGAAAAAAGGCGTCACTTGCGTCATCCTCTCACAAATAAAGCCGTTGCATAAATTTTTGCAAAATATTATAAATTACAGAGATGTAGTACATACCTATGCATATTAGGGTGTCCGTTATTTTGGCGATTTTCGAAATTTGTACGGGAACCCCCCCTAACTTTTTAGTAAAAAAAATAACAAAAATTTTGGCGCTAATAAAAAGTTCCTACGATGATTCTAAGTGGAGGCTCATCGATATTGAAAATTTACCCGTAAATCTTATGGGAAAAAATATTTTTTTAGTATTTTTTCGGGCATTTCCACCGCAGTCAGTCTAAAAATCCAGCAAGTGAGATATCTTTTCTTGAATGTTTTCCACGTGAAATGAGCCTAGGCGGAACAAAATCGATCAATTTCCGGCCGAGTTATTCTACTTTGAACTTCAATAATTTTTCACCCAAAAAATGAGAAGAGCCTAAAATCTCTCAATAAAATTACAGTAGCTCTGTTAGAATGCATTTTAAAATCATGAACCATTGAATTTCACATTCCTTATAGTTTTGCGATTAAAATGACCACCTTATAAGTTAAAAACGATAATTTGTAGTCGATAACATTTGTATTTTACGCCCGTTGAATTGAAAAATAAATTATGAATTTACAGAAATTTAATAAAAGTAGAATATGCACCAAGAAAGGATAATGAAAGTTTCACAATTTTCAATTTTGAAATTTTTTGTCATATCAAAGAATTAATATCACAAACAATATGAAATAAAAAAAATTGCAGGTAACGAAAAGTGCACGGGAAAATTAATAAGAAAGATATTTATTAGCTTGCAGATTTCTTGCGTTCGAAGAAGAGCAATATTAAAGGGACCGTATGGCGTCCAGAAATTTTTTTTCAATGACAACAGATATGGCTTTCGAAAGGAAAAAACGTAAGGAATATGATCGTATTTCGTGCAATAACTTACGATTTTTTTCTCTCGAGTTATAGCGAATAAACTAAACCTTCATTTCCTTCACCTGATTTTAGTAAAAAAATACTTCTTCATAAATACTGCGGTAATTCAGTTACAAATTATCGTTTTTAATTTGTAAGGTGGTCATTTTAATCGCAAAACTATAAGGAATGTGAAATTCAATGGTTCATGATTTTAAAATGCATTCTAACAGAGCTACTGTAATTTTATTGAGAGATTTTAGGCTCTTCTCATTTTTTGGGTGAAAAATTATTGAAGTTCAAAGTGGAATAACTCGGCCGGAAATTGATCGATTTTGTTCCGCCTAGGCTCATTTCACGTG
>NW_017277698.1:23910-38829 GCF_001594065.2 Cyphomyrmex costatus
AATTTAGACCATCTTCAGCGACGAAATAATAATAAATCACTACTCCATTTACTCCGAGTTAGAATGCAAGTATTCTTGTTGAACGACAAAATGTTCCTGTGCACCAACTAGAGGTAAAAATATCGAAGATAATGGATGTGGAGTTGTGTAATGAAATTCCGAAAAATCAGAAATATGTCTGTGAAAAAGACCGTTAACAACACAAATTCTATTAGAGTCAAATTATTACAAAACAAAAAATTATTAAAATCCTTAAAACCTTACCTCTGTTGGTAGACAAAAACATTATTTCATAATTAAATTCACAATTTAATCATACTAGAAAGACTGACTGTAATAAATTAATTTATGTTTTATTTATTTGTTTTTAACAATAAAGAGTCCATAACTAGTTTATATAATTTTATTAAGAATTTTTGAAATCTTTTTAGATTGCGCCAATTAATTGTGAAAGGAATATGTTTTCTTGACACATATATAACATACTTTATTTCAAAAAGTAAAAGTACAAAAAACTTGGCGCTGCTAGACCTCAAAATATACTATAATAAGATGGTTATTAAATAATTCTGAATATGAAAAATAATAAGAAATTAATAGAAAAAGGAATAAGGACTCGTTATATAAAAATAAACAATATGAAGAGTCAAGAGCGATATAAAAAAAAATAATCTCTCTCTCTCTCTCTCTCTCTCTCTCTCTCTCTCTCTCTCTCTCTCCCGTTTTTTTTTTTTTTTTTTTTTTTTATAAGTTACCGATTCTGAAACACATTAGAATAAAGTATGTTATATATGTGTCAAAAATATATATTCCTTTCACAATTAATTGGCGCAATCTAAAAAGATTTCATTTTATTTTGTGAGGCTAACACGCACACTTGGCGCTTTTTTTTCCTTTTTTTAAAAAGGTAATTTTGTTGAGTCTTTCTAACAACAATGTGATTTATAAAATTATCTGTGATGATTGTGAAGCCAGCTATGTTGGTCAGACAAAAAGAAAATTGAGTACCACACTAAAAGAACGTATGTCTGACATTAGAAAAAGGACAGGTTCTCCTTCTGTCATTACTGATCATCATATCAACTTTGACCACAATTTTAAATGGAATGATGTCCAAATTTTAGACATTGAATCTTCTTACAATAAGAGATTGGTGTCTGAAATAATTCACATCAAAAGGTAAAAACAGGGTCTTAATAAATAAAATAATACAGAATCTTTACCAGAAACTTATTCTCAGATAATTAACTCTCTCTCTCCTTCGTAAATTTCCTTACCTTTCTCACTTTTATTCCTACTTTATTTTACCCCTTCCAGATTTTCCCCTTATTTCCATTTGTTAGTTCCTTTGTACTTGAGATGTACAGTTATTCTGATTTTAAATTGTTTATTGTCAACATCTTGAAATGGGTCTGTCTTCGCATTGTTCTAATTATATATTAATCATAATTGTATTTTTATACAATTTTACAAGGTAATTGAAATTGATTATCATTTAATTTAATTGTTACTAAATTAACAAAATGGATATGAGTTACTTGCAATATATTGTAATTTCACATTATATTTATTTTAATTTATTGCCTTGAGAATTGACTTTTTTAATGATTAATTGACTCTTACATTATATTCTTTTCTTTACATTCTTTTCTTTATTATTTGTATTTATTACTGACACTGGTTTATTATTTTACTATTTAATTTAGAAATGTGGAGCTTTTCACAATTTACATTATTTAATGATTGCGTTTTGTCGGACTCTTGCCAATTTGCGCCGAGATGATTAAGTCTTCAATAGCAAGTGAGATTAAATACCCACATCACAAAATTTATATATATGTATATTTTTCGTATTTTATAATATTTTTACACATGTATTCATTTTTGTGAATTTTTCTAATATCATATTCTGTACATCGTTAACGATATCTTGCGATTTTTTAACATTGATAATGACCTAATAAAGGTCGAAACATCTGTTTTAAATTTTATTAAACTTTATATTTATTTTTAACTAATGACATCTTATATTTACTAAGACCTTTATAATTTAACGAATGTTGGCTCGTAGCCCTGTTGTTTTAATTATTTTTTAAATAATTAATAACTCGTATTAAAGAACATAGAAATCATATTAACAGGAATACTACTCAACATTCTGTCATAACGCAACATCGTTTAGAATCTTCTCATGATTTTAATTGGAATTCAGTACATATTTTGGACAAAGAAGAAACCTTTAATAAAAGACTTATTTCTGAAATGATACATATTAATATGCAAAAGAATGGTTTAAATCTTAAAAATGACACTCAAAATTTAAATCCTTTATATACTGAATTGTTCTCATAATTCGTGTTGTTTTCAATTATCTCTGTTTAAGTTTGTTTAATTGTGATTCTTTCTTTCTTTTAATGATGTAATGTTTATTGATTTTTCCTTTTTGACTTTGTGTACAATTTTCCATTATACTGCTCATGTTTCGATCACTTTTCATTTCAATCTCGAAGGAATAACATCTCTTATATATAATTTTATAATTTTATAGATTTTTATGTGAGTATTACATTGATATTGTTTTCATAATATTTTTTAATTTAGATTCGTTTTTTTTATTTTTTCCTTTAGTTTTCTGAACAGTTTAATGGAATTTTACAATATTTCAACATGAGATTGCTATCGACACAATCAATTCTTGACAATCATGTGAGTCTTTTAATTTTAAAATGTTAGACTATTTTAACTTCATATAAACATCGCTTTTTTTAAAAAAAATTTTTACAGTTAAGCTTTCACTTAGATGAACAGGAATTGATAGTTTGAACAACATCTTATGCTTGCGATTTTATTATATTAATATCTTTATTTATATATTGATAAGGACCCGAATATAGGGTCGAAACGTTTATAATTACTTTGTATTTATTGAATTAAAAATTTTACACACGACGTTCTTGTGTTGGCTCTTAATTGGCTATTATTTCTTAGTATATTGATTTAATCATATGAGCCTATAAACTATATTGTTTTATTTTTTATTTTTTAAATTTATTGAGCCTTGTTATTAACATATAATTCTATTATTTGTTAAAATACACGTCGCCTGAAAAGTGACGTTATTATTACTACTTTAGATATATATTGCGAAGAATATTATTACGTCGACTCGCCATCAGAGGTCTATTCAATTGATATTCGTTAAATTTTCGCCTATAAATAGGGCACAGAGCCGAATTAAGTTAACGAATTATTTAATTCATATATTAATACAAAAGCAGTCGTTTCGACTCCGATCTGGTCATTTTCAATGATACAATATTGTACTTAAAATTAAATTAACATTTTTTCTAAACAATCATCCTATTGTTGAAAATCGTAGAAACAATGCGTTAAATTTGAACATTCATAATTATTTGTGTTTATTTTTGATCTTAATAAAAAGTATATAAGTAAAAATTAACATTGTTCAAAAAATTCAAATAGAAATATAAAAGTCTTATTTACCTTATCAAAAATAAAATTTAAAAAATGTGATATGTCCATGTGTAAATTTCTTCTGAGTCAATTTGTTATAAAATATATTTGAAGTAATAAAATAAGATAATTTGCAACTGTCACAAAAATGAACACGTATCATTGTGAAAGTAAATAGGATAATGTCGTTGGAATAGAAAGTCAAAGGATGTAAAAGAGGAAAAACAATAAGAAAAGATGAATTTAAGACGAGGATAGGAATGTATCATATTGGTGTACATTTCGGACAATGACTCTGTGTCATTTTGTCTGTTTATACAGTGTGTCTGTTTTTTAATATGAACCATCTCAGATATTAATTTTTTTTTGTAAGAAGATTTTTCTATATCTAAGATTTTTCGACATTATTCCATTAAAAATTATGATTTAATTTTAATCTGTGTTCGGTTATTACAGAAGGGGATTTTGATGCTTTATTAATATCTGAGACATCTTCTTTTAATCTAGTTTTTAATTGTCTCTTAGTTTACCCAACATAACTAGCATCGCAACCCAGAGAACAATGCACGTCTGAAAGACATCCAAAAGACGTCTTCAAAAAGACGTCTTGAGGACTTTTCCAAAAGACGTTCTTAAGATGTCTTTCGGATTTTATCCAAAATAAGTCTGTTGCATGTAGTCGGAAAGACGTCTTGAGGACATTTGAAAAAGACGTCTTGAGGACTTTTCCAAAAGACATCGTTAAGACGACTTAAAGTTGATTTTTATAGTCGACTCTTAAAGTCGATTTTTAAGATTGACATTTATAATATCGACTATTCTGAAATGATTTTTTGTCGATTTTGAATGTAATTGACTAAGAGTTGACTTATATTGTCAATTTTATATTTATTATTAATAATAAAAATCTCTAGATGCGCTATATATAACATAAATATTTCAAATAATATAAAATACTAAAAAATGATTATATAAGTAACAATAAATGACTTTTATTGTTGCGATGTCTCATCGTAAATTTTTTTTAAATCCATATTGTATAAATAATAACAAATTAATGAATAATCTATGAGCACGTTAAACATGTAAATAATTTGTGGTAAATGCACGTATAATAGAGAAGTGGAGGTACTTATGTATAATCTGAATATGTTCCTTTTAACAAATGATCATCGCAATATGTGATGCTGTACTTTCTATGTCATCGATCTTTCATCAGTTGTGTTTCTGACCATTGCTAACGAAGAGAACATTAATTTTAATTTAAAGAAAAGTTAATGAATTCATATCGTAACCCGACTGGACTCCATTCAATCAAATTTGATATTGATCAGGTAAGAAATTCTTTTCAATGGTATGTTCTTTCTTTTATTTCTATTATTTACTTCTTTAAAATTCGGTGACTATAAAATCACATAACATTCATTCATTCATTCCTCCCCAGCATTCGTTCCTCTCCTGTCCAAGGCTGCAATGTCCTTACTCCTTCACCGTCTTCTGAGTTTCCCTATTTTGGTTTTTCTTCCAACTCGATTGCGGATGCGGATCGAAACTCCTATTCTTGAAAAGAATATATAGTAACAAAGAAGACGTGCATTGGAATTAAAAAAAAATTTGTATTTATTTTGTGTAAAAATATATTTAAAAATTAAATAAAAATTAATAATTAAATAATTAATGATTTCTACATTACCGACGATTAAAGCATAAGTCTGAAATTGATCTAAAAATAATGTCTGAAAAACGTCTTTCAGACATTATCCTTAAGACGTCTTATGGATATTGATTTGGGACAATGTCCATAAGACGTCTTAAAGATAATATCTTTAAGACATCATAAATCGTCGCATAAGACATCTTTAAGACGTCATATAGACGTCATTCTGATACTTCCAAAAAATGTCTCATGAATTTTAGGACGTCTTTATGATGTCTTTATGACGTCAAAATGTTCTCTGGGAATTGTCACAGGATATTTTATATACTACATTTTGATTGTGTTTATATTCCAAATTATCTTTGCCTCTTTTAATGTAATTTTTTAGTGTGTTCGGAATAGTATATGTTAACTTGCACTGAAACATATTGGCAATAGGTTTGAATTTTTCAGAAACAGTGTTGACGAAAGGAACGGTAAAAATTTTTTTTTTTTAAATTGTTCTTATTAGAAATATTGTTAGTATGAAATTTAATTTTATTAATATGTCAAATATAGCGGCAAAATGTGCACTGTATCTGCACCGAGATCGATACACGTATTTAGCTGGAAATGCAAGAAACTCGCACTTTCAACAACCTCGTGCAATGCTGTTGAGTTATATACACTATACGAGAATTCACTATACGAGTTTTTGGTGCGCACTTAGTGCGGCCAGTGAAAAACGCTATCAGTTAGCAGTCAAGGCCATTCTACCAAAATTGATTGATAGATCTGACGTGATAGCTGTACGAGCCAAAAGTAAGTGAATTTTGCTGTACTTCCAAATAAGACACCCCTTTGATTGAGCTGAAACTTTACAGACAATATTTTGTTACGATGTCTAGTGATTGTTTATGAAGATTCTATCTTTGGGTTTTTTATAGTTCAAATAATAAAAAATAAAAAAGAGAAATATTATGACTGACAATATTTTTACATTTCGACTTTTCGCGCGAAGCGAGAGCTATTTTAAACTAAAATATGGGTTTGGTTATGTTATTTTTTACGGTAATGGAGTCCCTCGAAGGGGGGGGGTGAAGGGGAACCTACTGTATCCATGCATACACCTTATACACGTTTTATTTCTACGTTGTAAAAGATAAACAAATTTATGTGGAATTATATACTAATTGTAAGGTGTATCTATCAGTTTGTTTTAATTTTTTTGCTCAAGTTCGGTACAAGGCCTCCAAACTCCCCTCTTGTTTTGGCGTTACCACCGTGGTGCTGTTGCTGTAATGACACTCGGGAATTTTGGAACTAATGTTCAATATGACCGCTATATATATAGATTGTCATACATGGACGTATAAAATACCTAGACGGAGCATAGAGCCTCCGTGGTAAGGAACAAAGGGTGAGGGGAATGAAATGTCTAGCGTAAGGCCGGAATCAGACTACGCATTAAAGATTGAGATTGAGGGTCTCTTTCACCAACCTCGGTTAAGTCTAACCGACGGTTACATGGTTGCCAACTTGACGACTGTAAACTATAGACGTGTTTCGCTCTATCAGATCTTAATCTCTTCCTTTGTCGTCAATGTGCCTTGTGTCCGAAATTGCTTAAAAGTTCTTCAAATTCTTAATAAGATACTTGAATCGTAATCGTAAGTCGTTGTCGACGCACTAAACACAGTTTGCCATTAGAGAAGGAAAAAGTATTTTTAACCTGTGCTTTTATAACTTGTAAATTTCTGTACACACACATATTAGTACTTCTTATGAAAAATGAATGAAATTATTAATTTTTTAATTTTTAATGAATATGATTATCCTGAAAGACATGAAAGAAGACCGCGTATAATTAGAGAACGTATGAACTACATTGATATATTCGATGAAGTAGATTTTCAAAAAAGATTTAGATTATCGAAACATAACTTTTCAATGTTGTTAGAAAAAATTCAATATGTAATACAACATAATACTAATCAGTATATATATATATGTGTTACAGTAGATATAAATACATTTTTATTATAAATACATATTAGCAATATTTTAATTTATTTTATATTTTGTAATAGTAATAATGCTATTCCACCTTTGATACAATTGATGGTCGCTTTGAAATTTTATGCAAGTGCATGTTTCTGTTTATACTTTAATATCTTATTAAGAATTTAATGAACTTTTAAGCAATTTCGGACACAAGGCACGATATTGACGGTAAAGAGGTTAAGATCTGACAGCGAAACACGTCTATAGTTTATACAGTCGTCAAGTTAGCAATCATGTAACCGTCGGTTAGACTTAACCGAGGTTGGTGAAAGAGACACTGAAGATTGAAAGATTAAATCTTGGCTAATCAAAATAATAGGAGCTAAAATTCCTTTATTCTCATTGGTCAAAATTCAATTTTCAATTTTCAATCTCAATCTTCAATGCGTAGTTTGATTCCGGCCTAACGGATATAAGGTATAAAATGTGGCGGCAGATAATTGTAGGCACGTAGTGTGATCTATTACTACGTTTACACGGTTCGATTTACGCCGAAGTTATAACATCGATGTTATGAAAGTGGTCAATCACAGTAATTCCATTCTTCAGAGGAATAGCTATGATTGGCCAGTTTCATAACATCGATGTTATAACTTCGGCGTAAAGCGTGCCGTGTAAACGTAGTAACTTTCTATCTCTTGAAACAAATGAAGAAAGCATTGTCACTCCAAAAACTAGAGAGAAATGATATAAATGAGAATTCATATATTTATATGTATTCTATGTGTATACTTCTATGTATATATTTATATATACAGGGTCCGCCAAAAGTACCGGGACGGTCTAATAACTTTTGAAAGAATTAAATTTTCAAAAATCGCCGAAACACGTGAGACGATTTTTCAAAAAATCTATCTTTTGAGGTGGGTTACGACCCCCCATCCCTAAGGGGGCACGTGGGGCACGAGGGGGGTCGAAAATCTGAAATGGCAACATAGGTCGACTGGGGGCTCATGGGAAAGGTCTTTTCGAGACGAATCCAAAACACTACGCATAGAGGGCGCTGCGTTCACTTTTGACGGGAAAATTCAATTTTGACAATTAGAAAATTTTGAACATTTTGGAAATTTCAGGGATGGCAATAGTAACTTAATTACAAGTAAACATCCCCAAGTGCCCCCCGCCGATCTTAATGAAACTTGGCATACTTTCAAAACACCGAAAAATATTGGATACGTATTTTTTTATACGTCCCCATAAAGCGTTTTAGGGGTACAAACCACCCCCTCAATATAAAAATTAACCCTTTTTGTGAAAAAATATTAAATTAATAACTAACAATTAAGTAGCGTTAATCTTACTAAAATGTATTCGGGGGTTTTCGGGGTCGCTGATTGCGAATATTATGTTAGTTTTTCAAAATTCAAAATGGCGGATCCAAAATGGCGGACGATTTTTTGAAAATGAAACGAAATCAATTTGAAACTCGTTACTCGGGGGTTTCCGGGGTCGCTGATTGCGAATATGATGTTAGTTTTTCAAAATTCAAAATGGCGGATCCAAAATGGCAGACGATTTTTTGAAAATGAAACGAAATCAACTTGAAACTCGTTACTCGGGGGGTTTCCGGGGTCGCTGATTGGGAATATGATGTTAGTTTTTCAAAATTCAAAATGGCGGATCCAAAATGGCGGACGATTTTTTGAAAATGAAACTAAATCAACTTGAAACTTGTTACTCGGGGGTTTCCGGGGTCGCTGATTACGAATATGATGTTAGTTTTTCAAAATTCAAAATGGCGGTACATTTTAGTAAGATTAACGCTACTTAATTGTTAGTTATTAATTTTATATTTTTTCACAAGTCACAAAAAGGGTTAATTTTTATATTGAGGGGGTGGTTTGTACCCCTAAAACGCTTTATGGGGACGTATAAAAAAATACGTATCCAATATTTTTCGGTGTTTTGAAAGTATGCCAAGTTTCATTAAGATCGGCGGGTGGCACTTGGGTATGTTTACTTGTAAGTTACTATTGCCATCCCTGAAATTTTCAAAATGTTCAAAATTTTCTAATTGTCAAAATTGAATTTTCCCGTCAAAAGTGAACGCAGCGCCCTCTATACGTAGTGTTTTGGATTCGTCTCGAAAAGACCTTTCCAATGAGCCCCAGTCGACCTATGTTGCCATTTCAGATTTTCGACTCCCCTCGTGCCCCACGTGCCCCCTTAAGGATGGGGGGTCGTAACCCTCCTCAAAAGATAGATTTTTTGAAAAATCGTCTCACGTGTTTCGGCGATTTTTGAAAATTTAATTCTTTCAAAAGTTATTAGACCGTCCCGGTACTTTTGGCGGACCCTGTATATTGTAATATATTGTCCGTATTTATATTTGTATTTTAATTTATATTTAACATCATTTAACAATATATGTGTACGAATAAATAACGTAAATTAAAACTTTTTGGGGTAATTGTTCACTTTAGGGGACCCTGCAGTGGGCGGGATGGGGGGGGGATTCCACTATTGTTGAAAATAACCTAATTCAACCCATTTAGTGGTATGAGATAGAGTCCTAGATATCAGAGAAGCGCAACCGATGTTACGCATCCTGATTGGCGTGACTGTCAGCCAATCATGACATTCATTCATTGGTACTAAAAATGGCTGACTAATAGACGATTGGTGGATTTCATAGTTCGTCTGCAAACGACGCCATTTTTAATACTGTCTTTAGTAATTTTGCGATACTGACTTAAGCCGGTTGCGCTTCTCTGATATCTAGGACTTTAGTGTAAGGTAGCTCTCGCTTCGTGTAGAAAGTCGAAACCATGAATTTCGACTTTCTGCGTGAAGCGGCAGCTACCATACACCACAAAATGGGTTGGGTTAGGTTATTTTTAACAGTAATGGAGCTCCCCGCAGGGGGGGGCAGAACCTACTGTATTCACGCGTACACTTTACAACATGAAGCGACATGGAAGTTGCAAGCTCATTCGCAGAAGAAGAGGTGGAGTAAGAATTGCTTCGCATGAATACAGTAGGTTTCACTACTGTTAAAAATAACTTCAACGCTTAATATCTCAAAATTTATAAGAGTTCGCCACCTAGTTATTAAGGCAAATTAAAAGTAAGAAAAAGGAGCATATACCACACGCTGGTTCAAAGTAGCGAAAATATAGTGTATTTATGAATACTAAAAATTACATAACTATAAACGTTTCAGTCCTTAATGTGACCATTTTCAGTATATAAAACAAAAAATTTTCTTCTAATATATTCTAAATGATAATTCCATGGATTCCGTTGAAATCTCCTTTGAGAAAGAGGTATTTATTAATTATCAAATTGTGATAAATCTCATTATTCTTTTTTAACTAAAAATCAGAAAGAAAAAGGAAAATATTTATAATTTTAGTCTAGAAACTTTTGTTCTCAAACCATGGACGAATCCATTATTGATTAAATTAATTCATTAGCATTATTATACGGACTACGAAGAAAATTAAAATTGTACATTGTTAATGTTTTTAATCATAATTGTATGCGAATTACTTTTGAATTGACATCATTTGTGTATGCGAATCGACTTTTGAATTGACATTGTTAAAACCGATGAACTACAAATAATTTATAATAATTGACAAACTTGCGAGAAATTATGCCTCAATACATATTATCATTTAGAATATATTAGAAGAAAAATTTTTTGTTTTATATACTGAAGATGGTCACATTAAAGACGAAACGTTTATAGTTATGTAATTTTTAGTATTAATAAATACACTATATTTTCGCTACTTTGAACCAGCGTGTGGTATATGCTCCTTTTTCTTACTTTTAATTTTTTTTAACTTAACCACTTGATCTTTAAATCTTTATTAAGGTAAAGTTGCTCAGAATCACGACCTTGACAACATATGTCAAGGTCAAGGTCATTGGAGCTGGGTCCCCTAAAGTGAACATTTACTGTTTGAATTTTTGCATGTTGATAGTTTGCAAAGCTACTTTTTAATAACTTCTTCTTTAATACCTGTGATAGTTCGAGTTTACCCGGGGATTGGCCAATAATTGTTATGTCAAAGTATCTTTATTTTAGATTACAGAGTGAAAGCAAAGGAGATTTTTTAATCTTTTTTATTTTTTATTTTATAAACTACACAAAACCCGCGCGCGCGCAAAGATAGGATCTTCATAAATAATTATTATACATTGTAACAATATTGTCTGTAAAGTTTCATTTCGATCGGAGAAATGTTTTATTCGGAAGAATATCCGTGAATTTTTCAACTTTTTTCCGATTTTCTCGTGAAATACAATAATCTATAGCTAAGGTCCTGCTTATGCGTACTTTAATTCTGTAATAACAATTTCTGTAATAGCAATCCGTCAATCCAATTCGGAAATTCATTAAGATCTATCACCGAATGGAAATAATAATAAAGTAGGATAAGTTTAGCATCACCTTAAACAATTTTAATTTTTGATATATACTTATATATCAGAATTTTTTTATATATACGTATATATCAAAATTTTTTATCACTACATAGGGTGCTTTCCAACTACAAAACACAGTGTAACACTATGTGACACAGTGTTACACAGTGTCGACTTGTAGCTAAAACGCTATTTAGTCACTTTACACTAGTGTTTCTAATAGGAAAAGTATTCTGGTATATTTACTAATTCAACAGAATATTTTGTCACCTTATTTGTTTCGTATACACTCATGCAATATCGGAATATCATTCCTAGATAAATAAATAGTACAAAATGTAAAAATCTTGGTTATGTTGGTAGCTATGAAGAGACGACACAGTTGAACTCAGCATTTTAGCTGTGTACGATTGTGTCGACTTGTGTCATAGTTGGAAAGCACCGTGTCGTACACTGTGTTACACAGTGTCTACTTGTGTCGTAGCTGGAAAGCACCCATAATTGATAACTTTTAATTTCTAATTGCGAAATAATTATTTTACCACTACTATTGTAACAATCTCTTTATTATATAAACCAAGTTATATAAACCAAGTTATATTTACATAACATTCCAATTTTGTTGTAAACTTTGAACACAAACTATATTTACTTTGATTACTACGTTAAAGATGTATTTTACATTTTAAAAGACAAGATTTAAAATTCAAAATCTACAAGAATTTTTTAACTTACCTTGCGAGCAACAAATTCCGTTTGAAGCGCATCTTGCTGTATTTCTACGACACATTGCGTATCCAGCAATGCAGGGCCTGGTATGTAAATTTTCCTTTCTGCATTGGAATGTTTCTGGTGTTCCTATGAAGCAACCAATACTAGGGCCACAGCAAATATAAGGTCCAAAGCATTGACCCAGATGATTAGGACCACATGAAGGACACTAAAAGAATACATATTACAATAAATGTGAACAAATTACATATTCTGTGTATTTACGTATAACTTATATAAATATTAATGATATCTATGTAAAGAAAATCACGACTCAATTAGACGGGAGTCGAGACTTTTTCTCAAGGATTCGAACTTACCGATAGCGCTATCGGTAAGTTAGTATAAATCCTACCGTTCGGAAAATCGTATAAATAATAGGTTATAGGGAACAGACCAAGTAGCGTCAAGTGGCTCACCGCTCTGTGCGATTGACTCGCGATTTGTAGACCCGAGTTCAATCCCACGTGCGCCCAAACGCGATTTTTCGCGTTTAATGAGCCAAAAAATGGCTCCACTTGGTGATCAAAAGATCTATGATCATCAGCGCCGTTCGGATTCGGCGTTAAACTGTAGGTCCTATACATCAGTATACATCAGTAGTATACATATCAGTAGATATTTGTCTCTAATATCTGAGTGAGGTAGGATTCTGTGGACCAATCACCCACAAATCCGAAAAAAATCTGATTCGAGAAACGAATATAGGCCTCGGACAAAAGAGGTCTATAGACGTCCTATGCTCCACATAAGGAGATAAAAGGAGTTGTCGTCGTATAGGGAACAGACCGAAAGTAAAAGCTTTCAATGTTGTTTCTTTTGTTTTCACAGGTACGATTTTGTGAGATTTATGAAATTGGTGTAAGTAAAAGCTCGTATGTACATAGTGTAAAATAGAATCTTTTGTTTTCACAGAGAAACGCAGCTCAGTTTTTATTTTCAATCCTCTCCTTCGCGTCTAAACTGGTGCACTTAAAAACACATTACAAAACAACATTCCTACGGACATTTCGGCAAAATAGACAAATTAAGGTTTGATTTTAAGATGAGAGAATCATCAGATGAAAAAACAACAATAGTAGGGTATATAGGCAGGTTTTAACCCAAGTCTGTTCTTTTTCCGTAAGTACTTGATTTATGAACCAGGTTTACCAACATAAATTCTTGATTTATGAACCAGGTTTACCAACATGAAATACCCAAGTCTGTTCTTTTTCCGTAAGTACTTGATTTATGAACCATGTTTACCAACATAAATTGTAATGTGTTTAAGAACGCGGAGCGGGTATAAATTATAATACGTTTAGGAACTCTGTGGTGATGCTAGGGGATGACGTCACGGGGTGAGAGGGGTATGACGTCACGGGAGGGGAGTGGATGATGTCAAAAGGCGAGGGGTATGACGTCACGGGATGGGAGGATGATGATAACGCCGCAGGGGGGATGACGGGGAAGAAAATGACGTCGCGGGAAATTCGCGCGGGATCAGTGTTATCGCCGTGGGGTCAATGGCCGCCAGGCGCGGGGTCCTCCGAACACTTTAAGCTATCGCGCGCGGTCCTCCCCCGCCGCCACCGCCGCGCTATACTTACCGTGTATACTTACCATGTATACTCTCTCTCTTACTTATTGTCTCATCTTCTTCTTATGCAGCTTCTATTACAAAAGATAGATATTTGCAGTAATAATAATAATAAATTTATTTTTATTTAATATTTTCATAATAATAATAATTATACTTATTTCCGTTATTTAATTCGGTAGAATTAAATAATTTAAAGAACGCGTATATTCTCAATACGGATACCGCACGCGAAGACACTGTCTCGATAACGCTGTCGCAGCGCGTTATACGACACCGCGCGAATGATGGATCTGAGGAAGAAAGAACACAGACATAATGTTTTAACATGCATTTATTAATATAAACTAAAAAGAAATATTTTTATTTAATTATATGTATCATTAAATTTGGTACAGTAAATTTATATTGTTTCCCCATATATAAATTTATATTGTTTCCCCTTACAAGTACATGCATTCGGCACGCGATAACGTCGTCGCAGCATGATGTAACGCAATACGCTGGGATAGGAAGGAATGGAGGAAGCAAATAATTATGAACACCGATAAATATCTTAACATGTGGTTATTTATTTATTTATTTTCACACTCATACATATATGTATATTTAATTTCTTTTTTATTAAACTTATAAATAAATAAATATAAAAATGTATAATTACAATGACAACGCTTGTTATGTTTTAAAACAACAAATAAAATAAAGATATTAAATTACGGTATTAGAACAAGCCAAACAAATTAAATGATGACAATTTTAAATAATCACAATTTTTATTAAAATATTCTATATTTAACTGAGAAACGTTTCAACTTTTACAAAAGTCCTCTTCAGTCTCCTTTATAAATGATATATGACAAAATAAACGAAGTACGGTTACTCTTTCAAACTATAGTCCATCAAGTCAGCAAGTAAAATGAATATTGTTTCTCAATCCGAACAAAGAAAATTATCCGCATCGTAATTCTAAATCCATATTATTATAAATTAGGAAACAGTTCAAAAAATTATA